>NC_061804.1:15756004-16036004 GCF_021462225.1 Girardinichthys multiradiatus | reverse complement strand
GGTATGTTCAAAATAGTTTAATATGCATATCTCCTACTTCATGAGTATACAGGGGGATTATGGGATTGTTGATGCAGTTCATTTATTTGTTCCTATATTCTTTGCTATATGGGTTTTGTCCTCTCTCAACTTCATAACAGGGATGATATTTTCTTGTTTTGTGTAATCCTGATTTCTTCCTATTTTGCAGTAGAGGGGTGGCAGTTGATCACTGTTTCTCATTACAGCTTTTCTGCAGTTTTGTATAGTCATTAACCAACTAACCTACCACTTAATCAACTGTTTAATCAACATACTACCCAACCAAACAACTACAAAGAAAAACCAAACATGCACCCAACCAACCAACCACCTACTGAACCGACCAGGATTTTCATTTTGCATGGGAAATTTGAAATTATGCTTCGACTTAGACAATCCCATGAAGCAGTGACATATTTTCAATAAAATCAGAGAAAATAACTATGAACCTGCGGTCACATTTGTCCAAACAGGTGAAATATATAGGTTCTTAAATATAATGAAATTAAGATGCATATTTCTGCTGCACTGTCCCTATCTATCTCATCATGTCTGAGAATTGAAGCAGTTGTTACTAAGAAAGAATTACAGTTGTTAAAAAAAACTTGGCATTCTACTTCTGAGAGGCCACACAAAGAGAAGTGCTCTAATAGTTACTATCCTCTTTCTGACAAATACCAACCCTATCTCTCATCTCTGTGCAGCCACTAAACACTTGTCTTTTATCTAAGTCTGCCATGAGAGTTCTACAAACCCTCTGTCTCATCTTTCTCTTCCCAGCAGTTTTGCTTCCTACACTGTGCCAAGCCTGTGGGGAGTCTCGTCAGTCACCTAGACCTAGGACACCTCCTGACAAGGTCACAGAGGTTTACTTTCATGAGATTAAAAAAGCTCCATCCATCCAAGCTCTTCCCCTCTGGGCAGCCATTATAAAAGCAGATCGCCATGCCAAAAAGCTCAAATGGATTTGTAGTGCATGGGTTGTGACCTTCCAACAGACTGCTGTCATTTTAAGGTCTTTCTGTGTCAAGAGATGACAATAGTTGGTAGATGTGGTGCACCTCTTTTTCTTATATTTGATTTTAATGTAAGTTTTAGAAGGTATCTTTGGTTATATCACTAAAACGTAATATTAATGTTCTTTCCAAATTTGTATGCATTTGGGTACAAGCATTACAGTATTATTTCACCATAAAATGTCACCTGACGTACCGCAAGATTTTAGAAATTGCACCTAATATAATCACAACAAAACAGTTCAGGGCAGGACTCTGACTGATCTTAGACATCATGTCAACAGTTTTATATATGCAATATGTTCAGATTTGATTGACAACAAATTTTTAGACCTAGCAAATGACTGTAAACAGGATTTAAAAGATTTACACACCCCTTTTAATACGGCAGGTTTTTGTGTAGCAAAGAGAGTGAAGATTACTCATTTAGCACCTTTTTCGCTTTTGATTAACAAACAAATCTGTTTAAGAGATAATGCAAAATAAAAAAATAAAACAAAGCTGCAGCAGCCTGGTTGCACAAGTGTCCACACCATTAATCTAAAACTTTGTTTGAACCAATTTTAAATCATTTCCAGGATTACTTCTTTTTGGTTTACATCTGCCATCAGCAAATTTTATTAACTGTAAATAAAGTTAAACGGTCTTCCTACTAGATTAACAAAAGTATGACTCATGAGAGTAAAATCAAAGTTTTGTACAAGCTTAGCTAGATTCCAGAACTACTTCTTACAGAAATCTCTAGAGTCTGTTGAAGACAGTTGTGGAAAACCATTTCATCCTTGAGATTTACTCTGTTCAGATCATGTTCTTTGATCTACTCCCCTCAGCTCCCCGCCTTAATTCTCCTTACGTGTTTCTCTTTCTTACCTGGTTACTCACACCTGCTTGTCATGCCTTTCTCCTCACCTGCCCCTGTATAGAAACTCTTTGGTTTTCATCTCACACTGCTGCATTCTTCTGTTAGATTACCTAGTACTTTGCCCATGCTTGGTGACCTGTAAGTTTGTTCATTCATTAATCAATAACTTATTCTACTCACCATGCAGGTCCCCAGTCCTTGTTTGCACTTGGGTCTTGCTCAAAATTCAGATTACATGACACTAGGAGCTGTGGCTAAAAAAGCTCTGACTCCCCTGGTCATGAGCCGAGTCTTGGGAGCAACTAAGAGCTTCTGGTCTTGAGATCTTAGGGTCCTACTGGGGACCAGAAAAGAACAACTAATCAGTTCCTTAAACTTTTATTTTCCTATACAGGCTAAAACGTTTAGTCTGTAAATGTCTAAATGATTAGTTAATACTTTTTCAAATTGATTTCAAAATGATTAATTCAACAAATAAATGCTTGTAAAAAATAAGAGAACACCAATGTAAAGTCTAACCAATGTATCTTTTCTTAACATGGTTCACCTAAAGTTAGTGCTTGGATGTCTGTGGCATTTGCTTGAGCCAGGCCAATGGCAGAGATAGGGATGAAGTCTAGTAAAGGTATTGGCACCCAAACATTTCATACAAACACAGCTGCCACAACTGGCATAAAACCCTTTTATATATTGCTTGCTGGTGTGTTTGTGAGTTTTGTTTAGAACTTGATTTGCTGTGGGATTAAGATGGCAACCCAGCTTAAGTACCATAGAGTGCTCCAGCATTCCTCCAGAGATCAATTATTTTGTTCTTAGGAGTAAAACTTGACTTTGATATAGTTTTTTTCAAAACTGACAAAAGAACAACAAGTACTCCACAATGGTTTATGCTGTTTCATGGCATTTCCATAAAAACCTTGTTTTCCAACAGCCATAGTCACATCCTACAGTTTAAAGAACAAGCATTAAGAAACCTATGCTAGAATTTTTTTATGCATTTTATGAGAGGTTTTTTGGGACTGAATGTGGTTGAATTAAATTGTCTTAGATCACTAAAAATACATGTAGCTCTTTGCTGTCTGTAGAATACCCCGAAAAGACAATCCTAGATCATGTACATCAACATTATAAAATGTTTTTTTTCAAATGCAAACAATTTTTAGAACACTGTGAAAATATCTTCCATGCCGAATCAAGATTTTTATAAACTCTGGTTGCCATGCTGACATGCAGATTTCTTTTTTTGGAAACAGCTATGCAGACACCCACCTGGTGCCTTGTTGGGTCTGTCAATGGATGTGTCAAATCATTGTTATAAACATTTACAGCTGTAGTAGGATAGAAATAAATTCTCTTTGAGGCAAACCATTTATCACAAAGAAACTAGTCAGTCTCAACTATTTAACAGTAAACATTAAAACATATTCTTCATCTAGGTACAGAGACACATTAAAACATTTGCTACCTTTAACCTTTCACCATATCTGCATGCATAAAGGTTTGCTGGATTATATTAAAATCCTTCTTTTGTTGTTTTCTTTGACTAAACAATTATGATGTTCAAACCGTCCCCAGCAAATTAAACATTTCTCAACTACTACTTTAAATATCTTCATTTTGAACAAGAGTAATTTTGACCAATGCAACAGTCAGAACACAAAAAAGCGCATAATTGTGACATGGGAGAAAAATGAAAAAAAAGTATTTTTCCCTTGACTAATCTCTTCTGTTTTTGTTTTTTTCCTCACACTCAAATGCTCCAGATATTATGGTTTGCGAGATAGCACCCCAGAATGCAGACGAGCAGGCAGCGTGATGGTAAGTGAAAAAGGATTTAATGACAAAAAACAAAAACTCACTCACAGCTGGAGGCAGGAACAAAACAACAAACAGGCAGGCGAGACAGGCATGGCATGATCCGAAAACAAGACTTGAACATGAAAAATGTTTCCGCGATAATTGACAGAACAAGTGTGTATTTATGGAGTGTGACCAGGTGAAACAAGAAGACAGATTAATAGGTGCAGGTGATCTGAATTAACAGAACAAAACGTGGCTGGAGCAAAACAGAAACTCTTGAACACAAACTAACAGAAACTAGAAAAAACATGAAGCAAAAGCATAACCAGATCCGAAAACCAAACTTGACAAAACAAGAACAAGACGACAAAACAAGAACAAGACGACAAAACAAGAACAAGACGACAAAACAAGAACAAGACGACAAAACTAAAGCATGACCAGGAAAATAAACAGAAACATGATTCAAAACTTGAACTGTGAAAAACATAACAAAAAACCCAAAACCAAAAACCAAACAACCCCAAATCATAACAGTACCCCCCAGAGCGGACAGAGACACGGAACTCTCCGGCAAAGAGAAAGGTGGAGGAATCTGTTTCTACTTCAACAGTGGTTGGTGCAACGACGTGACAGTGATTCAGCAGCACTGTTCTCCAGACCTGGAATCCTTCATCATAAACTGTAAGCCTTTCTATTCCCCCCGTGAGTTCGCTTCGTTCATCCTGGTCGGTGTTTACATCCCGCCGCAAGCTAACGTGCAGGTTGCACAGCGCATGCTCGCCGACCAGATACTGAGTGTGGAGCGGACCAACCCGGACTCCTTAGTAATCGTCGTTGATGACTTTAACAAAGGTAATCTCACCCACGAACTCCCCAAATATAGACAGTTTATTAAATGTCCGACCAGAGAGGACAACATTCTGTTACACCACCATCAGAGACGCTTATCATGCCGTCCCACGTGCTGCACTGGGCCAATCCGACCACATCATGGTCCACCTGATTCCTGCCTACAGGCAGAAACTAAAGCTCTGTAAACCTGTTGTGAGGACGACAAGGAAGTGGAGCAGTGAGGCTGTGGAGAATCTCCAGGCGTGTTTAGGCTGTACAGACTGGGATGTGTTCAGGACTACTACCAACAGTCTGGACAAGTACATAGAGGCTGTGACTTCCTACATCAGCTTCTGTGAGGACAGCTGTGTACCATCATGCACCAGGGTGAGTTACAACAACGACAAACCCTGGTTCACAGCTAAACTCAGAAGGTTAAGACTGGATAAGGAAGAGGCCTTCAGGAGTGGGGACAAAGACATATACAGAGAGGCAAAGTACAAGTTTGGCAAGGCAGTGAAAGAGGCCAAACGACTGTACTCTGAGAAGCTCCAAAACCAGTTCTCAGCCAACGACTCTGCGTCTGTCTGGAAAGGGCTCAAGCAAATCACCAACTACAAGCCGAAAGCCCCCCACTCCATCAACGACCGACGCCTCGCCAACGACCTGAACGAGTTCTACTGCCGCTTTGAAAGACAAAGGGACAGTCCTGCAACCATCCCCCATGACACCCCCCAACAGCTGCAGCCACAATCCACCACCCCCACCTCCCCAACCTCAAGAGGGGCCTTGGCACCTCCAACCCCCACCCTGAAGTTCCCCCCCACCAGCCCCCTACCCATGCCGAGGACGGCTCTTTCCATCTAGGAGAGGGACATCAACAAACTCTTCAGGAGACAGAACCCCCGCAAAGCTGCTGGTCCGGATTCTGTCTCACCAGCCAGCCTGAAGCACTGCGCTGATCAGCTGTCTCCAGTCTTCACAGACATTTTTAACACCTCACTGGAGACATGTCATGTGCCAGCCTGCTTCAAGTCCTCCACCATCGTCCCTGTTCCCAAGAAGCCAAGGACCACAGGGCTTAATGACTTCAGACCCGTCGCCCTGACCTCTGTGGTGATGAAGTCCTTTGAGCGCCTTGTGCTCTCACACCTAAAAGACATCACCGACCCCCTCCTGGACCCCCTGCAGTTTGCCTACAGAGCCAACAGGTCTGTAGATGATGCAATCAACCTAGCCCTTCACTTCATCCTCCACCACCTGGACTCCACAGGAACCTATGCCAGGATCCTGTTTGTGGATTTCAGCTCTGCCTTCAACACCATCGTCCCAGTTCTGCTACAGGAGAAGCTCTCCCAGCTGAGTGTGCCCGACTCCACCTGCAGGTGGATCACTGACTTCCTGTCTGACAGGAAGCAGCGCGTGAGGCTGGGGAAGCACGTCTCTGACTCCCTGACCATCAGCACCGGTTCCCCCCAAGGCTGTGTTCTCTCTCCTCTGCTCTTCTCCCTGTACACCAACAGCTGCACCTCCAGTCACCAGTCTGTCAAGCTTCTGAAGTTTGCGGACGACACCACCCTGATCGGACTCATCTCTGATGGTGACGAGTCCGCGTACAGATGGGAGGTGGACCATCTGTTGGACTGGTGCAGCCAGAACAACCTTGAGCTCAACGCTCTAAAGACAGTGGAGATGGTTGTGGACTTCAGGCAGAACCCAGCCCCATCTGCCCCCATCACCCTCTGTGACTCCACAATTGACACTGTGGAATCTTTCCGCTTCCTGGGAACCATCATCTCCCAGGATCTCAAGTGGGAGCCAAACATCAGCGTGTCATTCAGTCTGCTGAGAAGGTGATTGGCTGCAGTCTACTGTCGCTCCAGGAACTGTACACCTCCAGGACCCTGAAGCGGGCAGGGAAGATTCTGGCTGATCCCTCCCACCCCGGTCACAGACTCTTTGAGACTCTCCCCTCTGGCAGGAGGCTGCGGTCCATCCGGACCAAAACCTCACGCCACAAGAACAGTTTTTTCCCATCTGCCACCAGCCTTGTTAACAAAGTCCGGAAACCACCCTGACACTCTCCCTTTCCCCCACCCCCCCCCCTTTTTTGCTTACAGGACACCTGTAACCTGTAACTCTATGCGTTACATTAACGCTCAGCTTGGACTCCTGCTTTACTTGCACTGCCATACTTGCACAATGATCACCTGCACTGTTGTATTGCTCTTGCATCTTATACTGCTCTACATTTACTCTCTCACTTAAAACTGTGCACATATATTTATATTATATTGTAGATATGTTTATACTGTTTAATTTGTATTGTATTGCACCAACTACGCCAAAACAAATTCCTTGTATGTCCAAAAACGTACTTGGCAATAAAGCTTTTCTGATTCTGATTCTGATTCTTAAGGGCGGATACCAGACGCCCATAAGAGTCCAAACAAAAAACAACCCGACCAGGGCGGGCAGTCGGGGTAGGAGGCCCAAAAACAAAAACAAAATTCCGGCGGGCGACCAAGCAGAGTAGAGGACCCCCCAGAAACCCTCAGAGGCAGAAGCAGAGCCTGGCGAACCCTCAGAGGCAGAAGCAGAGCCTGGCGAACCCTCAGAGGCAGAAGCAGAGCCTGACGAACTCTCAGAGGCAGAAGCAGAGCCTGGCGAACCCTCAGAGACAAAAGCAGAGCCTGGCGAACCCTCGTCTCTGGGTTCAATGGCCAGAACGAGGACAAACTGTTCCTCGAACCCCTCGTCGCAGGGTTCAGAAGCCAGAACGAGGACCAGTTCCTCACTGAACCCCTGCAGAGTAGGAACAGGAGCTGAGGTGTCGGCGGGACCCTCAGTGGCGTGAGAAGAGGCTGAGGCGTCGGCGGGACCCTCAGTGGCGTGAGCAGAGGCTGAGGCGTCGCTGAGACCCTCAGAGGCGTGAGCAGAGGCGTTACCGGGGCCCCCAATGACTTGAGCCGGGGCGTCCCTCTTACAACGTCCTCTGCGCCGTCTGGCCTGGAGTCAGGCTGTGGTGTGTCTGGCCTGGAGTCCTGGCGTGGTAGGAGGTGGAGGGCAGTAAAACTGCCTTACTGCAGTCTCATAGTCCCTCTCCATCTGCCTGATCCTCTCCATCAGCTCCGGAGAGGAATACATGAAACTGGTCCTCTTAAAGCTCTTGATCTGTCGTGCGTAGAACCTCAGCCGCTCAACCAGTTCATCAGGCGAAGACTCAGTGCCATGGGCTGGAGCGAGCGCAGACGGCATGGGCGGAGCTGCAGCGAGCCTGGGAGACAGTGCTGTGGCAGACGAAGATGCGGGCTTACTTGCCGCAGCCCTCACGTCCGCTGACAGGGAAACCACCTCCTCGGCAGCCAAACCACAGGAAGGCACTCCATGCCGCCTTTTCTTGCGGTGGGAGGAGGGCGAGGGTTTCACTGCTGTATGAAGGGGAGGAGAAGAACGGCGACGAAGGGGACCTGTCCCCAGACATGGAATCCAACCTGGATCCATAAAAAACCGACTGCGGCACTGACAGCCCTGCAGACCGGCGCAACGACTTCTCCGCCTCCCGAAACAGGAACGTAAAGAGGTCCATGGAGCTAACCTGATGCTCATCCGCGAGGTCCATTGTTGGCGGAAACATTTTGTTATGGTTTGCGAGATATAGGACCCCAGAATGCAGACAAGAAGGCAGCGTGATGGTAAGTAAAAAAGGATTTAATGACAAAAAACAAAAACTCACTCACAGCAGGAGACAGGAACAAAACAACAAACGGGCAGGCGGGACAGGCATGGCATGATCCGAAAACAAGACTTGAGCAGGAAAATGTATTTATGTATTTATGGAGTGTGACCAGGTGAAACAAGAAGACAGATTAATAGGTGCAGGTGATCCGAATTAACAGAACAAATGTGGCTGGAGCAAAACAGAGACTCTTGAACACGAACTAACAGAAACTAGAAAAAACATGAAGCAAAAGCATAACCACATCAGAAAACCAAACTTGACAAAACAAGAACAAGAGACAAAACAAGAACAAGACGACAAAACTAAAGCATGACCAGGAAAATAAACAGAAACATGATTCAAAACTTGAACTGTGAAAAACATAAGAAAAAACCCAAAACCAAAAACCAAACAACCCCAAATCATAACACCAGATCATCTGACAAATTTTAATATGAGACAAAGATAATCTGAATAAACACAACAAGCTGTTCCTAAATGATGACTTCATTTATTTATGGAAAGAAAAATCTACCTAAACCAACCAGGCCCTTTGTAAAAAAAATTTTTTTATTTTTCATATCATATTAATGTGTTCTATAGTTCCAGTCAAAGTCCAGACGTGAATTCATTTGGGAATTTATGGCAAGACTTAGAAGCTGAAGATTACAGATGATTTGCATCCAAGAATGGGCAAAAATTTAATTTTATGTAAAAAATGCTGGTAGAGATATTACCAGCTGTATTTGCAGCAAATTATGTTTTACAAAGTAATGTGGCTGAATACAAATGCGTGCCACACTTTTCAGATTTTTACTTTAAAACTTTTTTTAAACTGCACATGATCTTTCTTCCACTTCATAATTGTCACAATAAAAATCAGGTTTATTCATCAAGTTTGTGCACAAAAAAAGACTTGTAACACTGCCCCCTACCCAATCAGTGATCGACAGTTTTCTGGCATCACGTTTTAAGCATGACTCAGCATGGTTGGAACAGCAGGCAGGTACTAAAAATAGTAACGGATCTACGTAACCATTACTAATGGAAAGGCCTAGAAAGTGAGTAGAGCTGTACCGAACCGTTCTGATGTTGAAAGGGCCTTTTGACATCCTTCTCAGACATCTAGACATGGGATCCAAGAAAAGGAGGGTGGTTGGTGCTTGGGGGCTTTTGTATTTGAATGCGATGCCTATGAGTTGGTGGGAGGTGTGAACGGCTGCTTTTCAAAACTGCAATAGAAGCTTTTAGGGCAATCTTCCAGAAAAGGGTTCTGCTCAGGGTGCAGGGACAGGCTCCTGTAGCCATTGATGTTTCTCAGACGATTCCAAAGTACAGCTGGGTCTTTGGCTGAGAGGCTGTTTTTAGCTTCTCGTTGTAACTTCTCTTATGGAACATTCACACTGTTAGTCAAGTCCAGGGATTGGTAAAAATCAGAAAATGTACACCATCAGTTGGCCAGGGTTGCTATCATGAAAACTTTATGACAGGACCAAACAACGCCATGCAGTTGCAACAGATTGCTTTAGGAGCAGAATTGCGCTCATCCAGTCTCATTGTGGTTTCTGTTGCTACTTCGGTGTTCAAATGTAGTTATGATCCTACACCTCTTCACTACTACACATAGCCCTACGAAATATTTTCAGACATTTTCTTTTATCTTCAGATCCACGCCATGACTTGGTTTTTTGTGTTCTTCTTCGACTCAAATGAGCTGCTGCACTGTGTTACTGCTGAATCACTGTACCACTTCACAAAATTTACCTATTACTAATTTCTTTTCTTTCATTTTTCCTAAATATCTTACAACTCCTGCACACAATTTTCCCTACCTTTGTTTTTGTTACCATAGTTTATTATTAACGTAGGTTGTATGTTATCTAAATCAGTGCTTTAAGTGGGCTGGTATGCACCGGTATGCAGTAGCGGCACTCATAAGTCTGTTGCTGTCGATTCTGCCGCCGAAAGAGAAGTCAACAAAAACGTAAGACAAGATGACCAGTAGCCAGAGTACAATAGAAATACTGAGCTTTAGATTAATAGATAGATCTATATACAAATATTACCCATGTTTCTGTTCCATATTTGCATGACATTAAGGGAAGTATCGGCACTTAATTGTCTCCACTTAAAGCACTGATCTAAATTGATGAGGAAAGAAGTTTGGGTCTGTTTCCTTAGCCCAAAGGACCTCTGGATTTAATCGGAATTGGACACGAGGAGATCTGACGATCTAATATGCGTGCAATGACAGTGTCATGTGTGTAATGATATAAACAATGTCAGAAGGGTTGCCAAAACTCAGACAGCATGTTCCTGTAGGGTTGGTAGACCAGGCTGGATATGTTTGGGAACAAAATGGAGTATGCACACACATACACACATTGATATACAGACAGATGCACACAATGCATCTAATTGGCAGAAGACAGCTGCTGCCAGCCAGAAATTGCATGTGAAAGTATACTCATCACTCTCTGGCCCGTGGGCAGCCACGCCACACTAAACAATTTCCCCCCTCTCATAATGAGCACAAATGTGCAGCGAATTAATTTCCTGTCCAAAGCATTTTATTTACACGTCATGTGGCAGCACAAAGGCTAACAACCTTTGACTGTCATAATCTTCTCATCATAGATGCAGAATAATATCTGGACTGTAACTCAGCAATTCATCAGAGCAGCATTAATTTAAAGTGTCTTGTTTTTAAACAGTTTATAGTTTTATTCTCTTCCATTAAAGTTTATCGCATAGTTGCAAGCACATCTGCACTGTCCTTTCGAAAAACCTTAATCACAATACCTAGGCGAATTTTGTAACTGCCACCACACTGGAACTTTTACCAATTTGCATGTGCAATCCGTTGAATCCTCAATTGATGTGTACTACTTAAGAGGTTTAAGTTTCTATGTGCCAATTTAAGGTTTAGACAAATGAAAATGATCAGATTACACTTTTGTTATTTTAAATAGTTAAGCAGGCATCACTGTAAGAATCTCTTTACTCATGGTTAGGAATTACTCTGTGTGAATCATCACTGACCTGATAATCCCATTTGATAACAATTGAGCTCCACTGTATTTATGCATCTTAATTATTTAATGATCTTCATAGTAAGATAAAAAAAAAAATCATAGTTAAGGAAAACAACAGCTATAAGAAAACAATCAGTTGAAATTGCTTTTTTAATGTTACTATAAAAATGCAACTTTTTGGGAATTCATGTCTGTGTTTCTCTGCTAGCTTGACTAAGTCCTTCATTTTGGGTTTTCTTTTGTGTAAGATGCAACTGTCTACTTTATTTAAAGTAATGATGTAATGGGGGATTTTACCATAACTGTTAATACCTGGTGACAGATTATGTTTACGGATCTTTGCCTATGAAAGCTGACATCAGTTTGGTAATTCATTTGAAGTTAGAGAGCAAATTTGACAGTGCTTTAAGTCTTTAATTACTTTTCAGGCTGGTTGCACTCTTTGAGGCCAAATGAGGCTGAGGTAAAAAATGGTTCATGCTGTCTCTTTAACTCTATTCAGTTTAATTATTCATTTGATTTCAACATGCATACACCAATATATACTCCACCATTACAAAAACACATTTCCATGAGTAAAAAAGGAGCAGGAAGACTATATTTACAAAATAAAACCAAAACAAATGAATTGCATTCAACATCAATTCTCTCTAATACCAGTATTTCTGTCTTTATAGAATTTCTTAAACCAAATAACAGATCAAAATTTTTTTAAATATCTAAAATATTCCATTTTTTTACTTCACATCTGCTATAATGTAGCTTATATATATATTTCTAAAATATGTTTTCTGACATGATCAATGCTATTGAATGGTAATGCAAAAGTCTTTTGCTAATAATTTCTCCTGAGTGTGTACACAACTGATGCCAATTCTGGAAATTTACTGAATAGTTAAAATTCAACTTATGTTAACTGTAGATCTTGGTTTGATCTGTTGCATCTACAATATGTATGATTCTTAACAAAGAATAAATGGCAGTCACATAGGTGTTGCCCCACACTTTAGGAACTCAAATATTTAAAAAGAAAGGGACAATGCAGAATATTACGATTTGATTCAGTAAATGCTCTTAACTTTATTTAACATGATTTAAAATTGACATATTTTTACACACTTGATTACCGTTCTTTAAATGAGATTTCCAATTAAGTTTAATGGCTAAAAGTCTCCTAAAACTTCACTTCAGATACTCTTTCTACCAAGCCACCATCTAAAATGTAACCATGATAATTGATAGAGTTAGAAAGCTGATAAATACAGACAAGTGTAAAGTAAGACACAAGTGAACCAAGTAAGTTTGACTTGCAAGGGTGAGACAGTCCTCTGCCACAACAGTGACTTCCTTCTCACAAAGGCAGAAATCCTTGCCCCAGCCTTTTATTTACAACTCACATTCCAACAAGCAACTAGCAGGAATTGGTTCAGCCAATTCTTACAGAGATTTCAACATAAAAGAGTAGTCATTCCCATATATGGTATGAGCATGTCATGTCCAGAGAGTGATCCACTCCAGACCGCATTCCTTAAACTTCCACAAACCCTTTTTTACACTAAAAAACAATCATAAGAATCATCTTAACTATAGTAGAACTTCAAACATAAACATGTATTAAACTAAACAGTTGATAACTTTTTTCCAACAATAATGAAATCACTTTTTTGGTTAACAAAAATCGTGACTTTTGTTCTATTCCATTTTCAAAATGTTGGGACCCACAGCCATGGGTTACAATAGGAAATGCGGTACGGACTTTTCTGCAACTTTCAAAATAAATTGCATTAACCTACTTCCGGCACAACGTAGGAATTGGGGGTAACGGCGGACTTCCCATGATTCCACTGGCTGTATAAAACCCCCACCTTTCCAATGGTCCGATCTCTTCCACTGCTCCTCTGTGGGACCGGGATAGGGGAGGCACAGCGTGCTAATGTCTCTTTGCTGGTGTTGGACCACTTGTTGCTGAATATTGGACTACTTGCACAGACACCAGGCCTCCTGCTGCTTTCGGCCATTTTGTATCCAGGACATGGCGGCTGATATGACACGCCCCAAGTCTGACGTCACAGGGCGCTATGTATGGAGGCCTCCATGTTGAAGACCCCGCTTTCAGCTGGCAATCTTGACGGGGTTGCCACGCAACTGGAGCGTCCTTGGAAGTAAAAGAGATCCCACGTGGAGTCTTCATTTATTTCTCTCTCTTGTTGGCCAACGAACAATTCATAACGGAGGTTTCTGGACTAGGAAGGCCAGAAATGTCACTTTGCTGATCGAAGATGTGAGTTTAACACGTAACTAAAAACACAGAGTTCGAGGAACGAACCGCCATCGTGTTTCACCCCTAGTCGACTGCTGATGGTCAGCTCCTATTTTTTCCTTTTCGTCAAGAAGACCAAAGGACGGGACTGACCGCTCTCTTGGAGTGTAACTGCGGGGTCTGCTCAACCCCCCTTCTTCCTCTCACTCGCGGACCCAGAAGGAAACTTCACCAAGTAAAACCCATCTTTTATTTAATCTTTTATTTCTTTACTAGAAGGCCTGGGCAGGGTCAGAGGTTGTAGAAGCGATCAGAATCGCTGGTTAGGATCTCATGTGTTCTGAATGATATGTGCATGTAACCTTGCTTATTGAAACTTTGATGTGTTATTTTGATATCGGGATCCGCCGCGGTCCTAGAGCTGCTTGTGTTTTACTATCTGAGAGTCAACGCGGGTGCGTTGCCAGACTGGACTGTTAAAACGACCTCATGGTAAAATTCTCCATTTCCCTTTTGTCTTCAACTTCACTGTGCTAGATTGCTGCCAAAAGTTAGAATCCTTTGTGCTCAGGAGTTGGGGGGAAGTTTTATGATCAGGAGATCACTGAGTACAGTCGGAGCTGCGCTACAACCCACCCCCCCTCCCACTCGCCACCACACCACTTTTCATATTCTCATTCCGTCTTCTGTTTTTGCCATAAACTGCTGGTTGATTCAATACATACCCACTGCCGTTTGTTGAATTTTGCTTAGTTAGATGTGTTACCCCTGTGTTTGTAGAACTTTGCATGTTAAGTAGGTGAAGATTAATAAATATTCACATAGATAAAGAGAGAGCGTTTTGTGTTCATTGTGTGCAAAAGTGATTCGTCAGTCAAAATAAGGTTAACGTTCCACACGTTTCGACAGAAATGGTCGATTAAACAGTGACATCTCCGGCAATAGTTATTAATTATTACGGAGTATTTAATGGTTGTAATTATCAAAGGCGTTGAGCCACAATTACAACACCAGAAACATCTCTGGTCTCGATTCATAAATGAGGATTTTGGTTAAGAAGTTGATTTTGTCAGATTATGATTTGTAATTATAATTATTGATCAAGATTAATCAATCAATAATCATAAACCCAACACTGGCAAAAAGACATAAACTCTTCAAACTGGATCCAAGGGTGTCATAAGATCACGCGATCATATGCACAAGTTAAGTACGAGTGAATCACTGTTTGTGTACCCAGTATTCATTTATAAAAAGGGGAAATTAAGGTGTAAGCATTGCTTTACTTTCTCTCTGAGGCCTGCAGAAGCAAACTGTGTTCCAGAGAATTCCCTGCAGAGACGCTGTCTCTATAAGCCGAGTCTGAAGGAAGGACAACGGCCCTGCATCACCGTGGTTACGGTAATGTGCAGTTGGTTGGTGGACAGAGTGAGCCGTCTTTCATCCACAGCTACGGAGGTTAGCTGGAAGCTAACCCTTTGTTCACAGAGCTTTCTTCAAATGTCGTTGTCGCCCGGACAACTCCTCCTCAACACAATTCAAGAGAAGGATTTAGGGTGAAATGATCTAAATGTTTTTCGTTTTAAGAAGTTTGTTTTTGTTTTTGTTGAACTCAGCTATCTTGGTGCTAGCAGACTATCTGCAGCACACGTGCTCAGCTTTGTGTTCTGTGTTTGTGAGTTTTGAAAGTTAAGACAAATTTTATTTAAAGGGTGATTTTAAACACAGAAGATTGATCTTAACGCGCCGTCCGCGCTTATGCATTTTAACCCTTTTATTGACGGTATTTTTAAAGGTGTGTGTTTTGATTCTGGTGCGAAGCTATCAGCTTCGCACCAGAATCTGTTTCAGAAGCTGTCAAGCTTCTGAAGTTTGCGGACGACACCACCCTGATCGGACTCATCTCTGATGGTGATGAGTCTGCGTACAGATGGGAGGTGGACCATCTGTTGGACTGGTGCAGCCAGAACAACCTTGAGCTCAACGCTCTAAAGACAGTGGAGATGGTTGTGGACTTCAGGCAGAACCCAGCCCCACCTGCCCCCATCACCCTCTGTGACTCCACAATTGACACTGTGGAATCTTTCCGCTTCCTGGGAATCATCATCTCCCAGGATCTCAAGTGGGAGCCAAACATCAGCTCCCTCATCAAGAAAGCCCAGCAGAGGATGTTCTTCCTGCGGCAGCTGAAGAAATTCAACCTGCCAAAGACTATGATGGTGCACTTCTACACAGCCATCATTGAGTCCATCCTCACCTCCTCCATCACCATCTGGTACGCCGCTGCTACAGCCAAGGATAAGGGCAGGCTGCAGCGTGTCATTCGGTCTGCTGAGAAGGTGATTGGCTGCAGTCTACTGTCGCTCCAGGAACTGTACACCTCCAGGACCCTGAAGCGGGCAGGGAAGATTCTGGCTGATCCCTCCCACCCCGGTCACAGACTCTTTGAGACTCTCCCCTCTGGCAGGAGGCTGCGGTCCATCCGGACCAAAACCTCACGCCACAAGAACAGTTTTTTCCCATCTGCCACCAGCCTGGTTAACAAAGCCCGGAAACCACCCTGACACTGTCCCTTTCCCCCACACCCCCCCTTTTTTTGCTGACAGGACACTTGTAACTTGTAACTCTATGCGTTACATTAACGCTCAGCTTGGACTCCTGCTTTACTTGCACTGCTTTACTTGCACAATGATCACCTGCACTGTTGTATTGCTCTTGCATCTTATAGTGCTCTATATTTACTCTCACTCACTTAAAACTGTGCACATATATTTATATTATATTGTAGATATGTTTATACTGTTTAATTTGTACTGTATTGCACCGACTACGCCAAAACAAATTCCTTGTATGTCCAAAAACGTACTTGGCAATAAAGCTTTTCTGATTCTGATTCTGATTCTGATTCTTCTTTGTTAGCTTCAACTGCTAACAGGTAAGGACACGTGCTTGCCTGTTAAAGAATATTTACCCAAAAAGGGTGTTAGCTTTTAATCCAGTAAATAATAGTTCCCTAAACATTGTTTTACTAAACTTGATAACTAAATCAACACCATTAAGCCCAATTTCTCCAGAAAGATTTGGCTCTTTTCCAAAATATTTTCTTAAATATTTTACCATTTCCTTTTAATAAGGAAATATTAATAATATTTCTTATATATTATTATTATTTCTTAGTATTATTTCAATAAATAAAGGCAGCTAATGAGACACCGTTGAGAATTAGTCACCCAGAAGGTTGGTTTTATTCAGCAGATCATTCTTTAAAACATTATTTAAATAAAATAATACTTTATCTGATCTTGCATTGTGAATGGTTGTCTAAAGGTATCCTGATTATTGCCCAAGTTAGTTCCAAGACTAACTTAACTTCACTTCCAGATTCTTCAAGATAATCCTTGGTTCTCAAACATAAACATTGAATAGTAATGTTGCATCACTCCTTCGGTCATGATTTTCAATCATCTTTAATCAACTTGTTTATATTGTACATAGCCCATTAGTCTTCCTTATTCTTTAATTTTTCTTGGTAGTTTAGTTGGATTGTTTTAGCATAGTAAAGAGTTTGTTGATTGAAATATGTTTGACTTTGAGTTGACTTATTTTTGCTAATAAATTCTTGTATTTTAAGAAATTGTGTGAATTCATTCCACTTGTGTGCAGAGTTTTGCTGTTCAATAATGTCAGAGCTTGGCTCATCCTTTTGATTTTGTCCTAATACCATCGCCTTACTGGGCTGGTATTCACAGGACAACAGTTAACAGACCGAAATATTATTTGGTAACATATCAATATTAAATATTAAATAATATATTTAGATTCATAATCACAACAAAAATAAGGTTATTAAATCCCTTCATAAGTTAACCATTTCACAAACTATATTTTCTTAAAATTGTTTTCAAGTCATTCCCAGAGCAAAACAATCTGTCAACTGTAAAACAACACAAAATAATGATAAAGAACTAGGAAATTGCAGTGTTCTGGATACTTAACAAATGTCATTATGTCATTAATGTACAGTACAGACCAAAAGTTTGGACACACCTTCTCATTCAAAGAGTTTTCTTTATTTTCATGACTATGAAAATTGTAGATTCACACTGAAGGCATCAAAACTATGAATTAACACATGTGGAATTATATACTGAACAAAAAAGTGTGAAACTACTGAAAATATGTCTTATATTGTAGGTTCTTCAAAGTAGCCACCTTTTGCTTTGATTACTGCTTCACATTTTTGGCATTCTGTTGATGAGCTTCAAGAGGTAGTCACCTGAAATGGTTTTCATTTCACAGGTGTGACCTGTCAGGTTTAATAAGTGGGATTTCAAGCCTTATAAATGGGATTGGGACCATCAGTTGTGTTGTGCAGGAGGTGGATACAGTACACAGCTGATAGTCCTACTGAATAGACTGTTAGAATTTGTATTATGGCAAGAAAAAAGCAGCAGTAAAACAAAAATGAGTGGCACATCATTACTTTAAGAAATGAAGGTCAGTCGGTCCGAACAATTGGGAAAACTTTGGAAGTGTCCCCATGTGTAGTCGCAAAAACCATCAAGCGCTACAACGAAACTAGCTCACATGAGGACCACCCCAGGAAAGGAAGACCAAGAGTCACCTCTGCTGCGGACGATAAGTTCATCCGAGTCACCACCCTCAGAAATCGCAGGTTAACAGCAGCTCAGATTAGAGAACAGGTCAATGCCACACAGAGTTCTAGCAGCAGACACATCTCTAGAACAACTGTTAAGAGGAGACTGTGTGAATCAGGACTTCATGTTAAAATAGCTGCTAGGAAACCACTGCTGAGGACAGGCAACAAGCAGAAGAGACTTGTTTGGGCTAAAGAACACAAGAAATGGACATTAGACCAGTGGAAATCTGTGCTTTGGTCTGATGAGTCCAAGTTTGAGATCTTTGGTTCCAACCACTGTGTCTTTGTGCAACGCAGAAGAGGTGAACGGATGGACTCTACATGCCTGGTTCCCACCGTGAAGCATGGAGGAGGAGGTGTGATGGTGTGGGGTTGCTTTGCTGGTGACACTGTTGGGGATTTATTCAAAATTGCTACCACAGCATCTTGCAGCGGCATGCTATTCCATCCTGTTCGCGTTTAGTTGGACCATCATTTATTTTTTAACAGGACAATGACCCCAGACACACCTCTAGGCTGTGTAAGGGCTATTTGACCAAGAAGGAGAGTGATGGGGTGCTGCGCCAGATGACCTGGCCTCCGCAGTCACCGGACCTGAACCCAATCGAGATTGTTTGGGGTGAGCTGGACCGCACAGTGAAGGCAAAAGGGCCAACAAGTGCTAAGCATCTCTGGGAACTCCTTCAAGACTGTTGGAAAACCATTTCAGGTGACTACCTCTTGAAGCTCATCAACAGAATGCCAAAAGTGTGCGGAGCAGTAATCAAAGCAAAAGGTGGCTTATATATTTTATATTGCAAGATAATAAATTATCTGTTACTGTTAGATAAATAATGAATAATAAATAATGTTTAAAATGTAATGTACCTTTTTTTCATTTACTGATATTTAATACCTTTTTAACCCCAAAACGTCTTAAAAAAATTCCCCAAACATTTAAGCTAAGAGGATGTACTGACCAGGGGCCTGAAAATGTGTTGCTGCGATGCAAATCTTTTCAATTGACAATAACAAACGTCGGAGCACTAAAAGTCACCTAAATACACTGAAATATGACTGTATTCAGTTTTCTTTTAACTGAAGGACCAGCAAACCTGATAATTCTTCATGAGTTTGAGGTTTCATGGTTTAAACCCAAGCAATGCAACTGAATCACATTTAGCCTCATACAATAATGTAAAACAACCTAAGTCTGATGTACACTATAAAACTTTTTCTGTGTTTGTCACGTGTGGATGTAAATGCACATCAGTCTGGGCACTAAGGGGCATAAAAATGCATGTGAATCATCTAAGGGCCACTTTCATTCTCACTTAAAAAGACAACTGTCAGATCAACAGATTAATTCCAAACAAATCATGAGTGATGATTAGTACGGTAAAAAAGCTGTACACAATCACACATGTCCAAAAATAGCTGCATAAGGATTTACGTAATTGTGGAACGATTGCAGCTCTGACACAGCTAGAGGACATCACCAATGGAAGAGAAGTCGGAGGGAGGGTTTTTTTCAGAGATCGTACTAACCTCCACATGATGATGCATGGGTTATTAGCCTGTTTAGATTGCCTATGACAATTAATTTGGAGTTCTGCACGAAACGTGCCCTAGTGTTACAGAGGGAAACCAGGAGGAACCTTGCGTCACTGATGTCATTCAAGAAGTTGTTGGTTTGTTGTAATTCACTACAAAAATCCCTCATGGTGTGTAGACAAAGTCTCTCTGTAACTGCCACAGCACCATTGCCTTGGTTATACTTCTTTGCATATGTATTTATGGGCGGGGACTGGGCGGTCCAAGTGCCATGTGCCGCTGCACCCAATTGGTATGGAGGCTATGAATGTGGTGACATCTCAACACTGGGTTTTGTACATCTGAAATGTTTTGTACACTGAAAGTTTCAAAATTTCTTCCTACCACCAACTTTTAGTATGAAAGCTGCACACTCTTTTGTACATGAAGCCCTAGGTGTGTTTTCACAGTCTAAATGTAAAATCAGCGAGATCTGCTATGTGACATTTCCTACAACTAAGAAGGTTTTGCAGGTAAAATTTGAATACAATTTAACAATTAAGATACTAATCTAAGGATTATGATTATTGATTAATTAATGTTTATTAAAAATTGTAATTAAAAATCATAATTCAGATTTTTTTTTTAATTTCTTAACCAAAAATCATTACTTATGAATCGAAATCAGAGATGACCTCTGGTGTTGTAACCTCTCTTAATAAGATTTTGCATGAAATCTCTGGCAACATGTGTGTCCAAATCATTCTTAATCACTTCTGTGAGGGTCTGCTGTGCAAGCAGAGTGTTAATGGAAAAGTATCGTGCCAACTTACAGTTTAACACTGTGTCCTAGAAGGTAGTTATATTTTTAACTGTTTCTGTTTAAGAAAGTTCTCAGTGATTAGTGCATGTTTGTGTGGTTTATGAAACATTTACCTATTTAAACTAGGCCTTTGCAATGGTCTCTCCTTTCCCGGACATGGAGACAAGCTCTGTTCTTGGGGAGGAGAGTTCGATGTAGAACTTCATCTGGTTCCGCAAAAGAGCACCAGCTGGGATGACGGTGTCATTTGGTACTGACTTAATGAAGCTGCATGTCACAGTTAGGAGGAATTTGTTACCTCCTGCTAATTTTGGAGCTGGTTCGACCCAGTTGGTCTGAAGGTGGAACCAAAGTAATGTAACCCCCCTTCGCTGAAGCGGAGGTTGACTGAGTGGCTAGGATGGTTGAAACTGGCAGCAGGTTAAGCATCCTTGGATGTAGACCTGAGTGTCATGAGACGTTGGAGGCCAGTACGCCATCTGTTAGAGGGTGTGGAGTGTGGTTTTGTAGCTCCTATGGCCCCCTACAGGAGAGTAATGGGCGTAGGATAATGTGACCCCCCTTTGGTCTGTTGGAACAATGTTGAAAACATGGGAGAGCTGTTTTATGCCAATCTGCACACTGGAGGTGCACACTGGAGGTGTCTGTCTTAAGGAGAGGGCGGAGCCTGTCTGCTAAAAGGAGTGTGTGGCTGTGTTGTGCCTCAGTTAAAAGGGGATCTTCTTGGCACAAGGGGTCATACAGCTCTCCATTGGTTACTGTTTTCCCCAGCAAGAATGCTTGAAGCACTTCTGGTATATGAACATGGTTTCCAGGTGTACACCTTCCACCACTTTGGGGTTGTAAGTCTTCACACCTGGGTTCTTTAAAGAACCCAGATGCGTGACTGCATCTGGGAGGAGTTTTCTGGGTGGCTGGGTGCCCCAGTTGTGCCCATGACCGGCTCAGACGAGGGCCTGAGAGGTTCTTTGGGCTCCACAAAGCTGGTGACCTGGTTGGTCACAAAGGATGGTTTGCTGCTTGCACCCAGTGATTTTGGAACCTCCACCTGGACCCAGAGTTGGTCATGGTGGCAGTCAATGAGCGGGGCCAGCCTGTCCAGCAGGTCCTGTCAACCAAGAAAAGGCTCTGTGTTCAATGTGCACATATAGATGGGGTGCACCAGAGTCATATCTTTGAGTGTGATGTCCAGCTCCACCCAATTAGTGATGCATGATCGGTCTTGGGTGTGGCTGGTGATGCTTACATTACAAACTTCAGCCTGAAACAGTTTAATGAGGGAGAGCATGGCTCTATTCACCTCCTCAAACCAGGTTGAGCACATCAAGTTGATGTCTGATGCTGTTTTAAAATGGAACCTCAGTTTGACACGTCCTCCTACACTGGTGAGACAGTATAGGTAACATGTATGTTCATTTTGGTCCAAAAATCAGACCAAACATGCTTCACACAATAAAACCCAGCAAAAATGCTTAAATTTTAGAGCAGAAGTGGTACTGAATGATCAATATCTTCAACTTTCACCTCAAGTTATGCCCTTTGATCATAGGTGATGGAATTATCTGCCTGCGTTAATGAACTAAATGATTAAATCAAAGTAGGAAATGTCCTTGGTTGGAACTGGAATTCTCACTAGTGACCACCAGATGGAACCGAATGCAGGTCTGCAATGGGGGAAATCCAGCTGCAACTGCAATTTTACTTAATGGCCACTAGATGTAAGTGTTGCTCTCTACCTGACTGAGAGAGTTGGTCACAGCTGTAGTTACACCCAACGAACACCAGAGGCAGATTTGATGCCTCTGCTCTTAAAGGAATTTAATTGCTATGCTTGTCACAGCTGGTTTTGCTGCAGCTGATGTTCCACACATAGCAGGGCTGGCCACCTGGAAATTAGCTTTAAGTCTCACACCACAAGCTACACCAAACTTCCACCTTGCATCCACAAAAGCACCTCTGAAAGATTATTATTAGTCCTCTGCAGTAGAATTGAGTAAAACGTCTAGTCAAGATCCTCTAGCTTACAAGCACTCCTGCAAAATTTCACCAAATCTCACAATAAAGCTCCTAAGTTCCAAGGACATCACAATTGTTCACTCTGTGAAACAGTGATGTCTGTCCTTTTAAGGCCCATCTTCTGGATGCCAATTACAGTAATTAGTAATATAGTAATTTAAAATCATAATTTGAAAATAAAATTAATTTCTTAATCAAAAATCATTACTTACGAATCAAAATCAGAGATGACCTCTGGTGTTGTAATTATGGCTCAAGGCCTTTGATAATTACAATTATTAAATTCTCCATATTCTCCATTGATTGCTATTACTAGATGTCACTGTTCAATCAACCGCTTCACCGAAGGTGGGGAACTTTGACCTTATTTTGACAGACAAATCAATCTTGCTCAAAATAAACACAAACGCTTTCTCTTTTATCTACGTGAATATTTATTAAATCAACAGCCCTGATACATCTTGCTATTCTGATTAAATAATCTTCACCTAATCAAGCATGCAAACGTTCTACACAAAAGGGGTAAAATAATAATCTAAACAAGATAAAACAACATTGAGTGTGTATGAAAGTCAAACCAGCAGTTATGGCAAAACAAGAGAAAATAATGTACTGAATGAAGAATTGGGAACAACTTCCAACTGGCTGCAGTCATAAAACCCCAAAGTTGTAGCTCAGTGAACACAAAGGGTCATAAAACTTTAGGCGGCAACCAGTGCAAAAACACGAAGAGTGAAGACAAAGGAATGGTGAGTTTTCCACCATGAGGTTCTAGTAGTCTACCTGAGTCTGTGCTCATGTGTTCAAAAACAACGTTAGACACGCACAGCTTCAAAGCGTGGCGGCTTTCAGAGTCCAACAGCAATCAAAGTTTCAATAAGACATTGCATGCACATACAACTTAGAACACTGTTGGACCATGTGTTGCTTAATATTGGACTATTTGGACGTTGCTGGACGCCACTATGCCTTCCAGCGTCATCAGCCATTTTGTACCCCAGGATAGTCCGCTACTACAAATCCCAGCGGGCACCGCGGCTGATAGGACGGGGGCGTCGCAGCTCTGATGTCACGGTTGACTATATAACATACTCTGATATCACCCCCATTGCTTTTCAGCTTGGAACCGAGACGCGGTTACCGGCATCTGAAGTGCATCATTCTGGAGAAGAAATCCCACATGGACTTTCATTCATTCTCCCATTGGCCAGAAAACTAAGCGAATTAAGCTTTCAAGAATAAGAAGGCTTGTAAGTTTCAACTTTACCGATCGAAGACGTGGATTTAACACGTAACCAAAAAACCAAGGAGGTTTCAAAGAGAAGAAATTTCATCCTTGTTTTTTTTGTTCCAGTGGACTAGTGACGGTCCGTCATATTTTTCACCTTTCTGCCAAGGAGGCCAAAGGATGAAGACGGACCGCTATCCTGAGTTACCCACGGACGCGTGGAAACTCTTTTCCCCCCTTTTCTCTTCTCTCCTCTGATCCAGAGAAGACACCACCAAGTAATTTTGTCCCTTTTTTTTTATAACTATTAAAATAGCTTGGACGGTATAGAGTAGGATTTTAGGGCGATTTAGAATCACCACTTATAGTCCAATGTATTCTAAATTGTATGTGCATGCCTTACGTTATTGAAACTTGATTGCTGTTGATTTCTGAGGCCGCCGAGTGTCGCAAGTTGTGTTTTTACTGTGTGAACACCTGAGCGCAGGTGCGCCGTAAAAATTAACTGCTACAATAACCTCATGGTGAAACTCACCATTTTCTTTGTCTTCAACTTTGTGTTTTACTGGTTGCTGCCAAAAGTTTTATTATCCTTTGTTCGCTAAGCTTCCAACCTTGGGGGAAGTTTTATGACTGCCTGTGTCCCACTGAGCTACACTTTGGGGGGGGCGCTCCCAAAGCTTCGTTCAACGTCATATTCCTCTTGTATTTGTTTGATTTCATACATACTCAATGCTGTTTTATTTTGTTTAGTTAGATATTTTACCCTTTTAGTGTAGAACTTTGCATGTTTGATTAGGTGAAGATTATTGAATCGGAAGAGCGAGGTGTATCAGGGCTGTTGATTTAATAAATATTCACATAGATAAAGAGAAGGTGTTTGTGTTTATTTTGTGCAAGAGTGATTTGTCAGTCAAAATAAGGTTAAAGTTCCCCACGTTTTGGCAGAAACGGTTGATTAAACAGTGACATCTAATAATAGTTATCAACTATTACTGATAATTTAATAATTGTAATTATTAAGGGCTTTGAGCCACAATTACAACTCCAGAGGGCATCTCTGATTTCGATTCATAAATAAGGATTTTTGGTTAAGAAATTAATTTTCTCAAATTATGATTTTCAATTATAATTTTTAATAAATATTAATTAATCAATAATCATAATCGCAACAACACATTGGTCTATAAATGGTGATTCTAAATCGCCCTAAAATCCTACTCTATCCTGCCCAAGCTATTTCTAATAGAAATAAAACAAAACAGGATTACTTGTTGCCGTCCTCCTTGGAGTAGGGGGGGAGAGCAGGTACGCTTCCGTAACTAACACGGAGGGAAGCAGTCTTCTTCGTCCGTGGCCTCCTTTGGCAAAGGGGAAAATTATGACGGACCGTCCGCAGTCGACTGGAACAAAACAAGGAGGAAGATTTCGTCTCCTTGAAAACCTCCGTGGGTTTTGGTGATGCGTTAAATCCACGTCTTCAATCGGTAAAGTAAAGTTTCCTGGTTTTCTTATCCCAGGAACCTCTTTCATGAATTTGGCCAATGAGGAGAATGAATGAAAACCCACGTGTGAGTTTCTTCTCCAGAAGGATGTTTGCCTCAGTTGCGTGGGTAACCGGTCTTGGTTTCACGCGTGAAAAGCAATGGTGGAGGGCCTCATATTGTTATATAGTCCACTGTGACATCAGAGCTGTGACGCCCCTTCCTATCAGCTGCAATACCTGCTGGGAGTTGTGGTAGCAGCTGCAATACCTGCTGGGAGTTGTGGTAGCAGACCATACTGGGGCATGTAGTAACAAACCAAATGGTCCAACACTTATAAATAGAAATCAGAGATGTCCTCTGGTGTTGTGATTATGGGCTCAAAGCCCTTAATAATTACAATTAGTTAATTGTTATTAATAATTGATAATTTTTAACCAAAACCTCGCTAAATGTCACTGTTTAATCAGCCACTTCATCAATCGGTGGGGGAACTTGGACTTTATTTTGACAGATAAATAACTTTTGCACGAAATAAACACAAACGCCTTCTCTTTATTTACGTGAACATTTATGAAATCAACAGCCCTGATACACAAAGGGATAAAATAACTAACCAAACAAAGATAAAAACAGCATTGAGTGTCTATGAAGATCAAACCAGCAGTATATGGGAAAAAATGGTAAAGGAACAAAGCTTTGGGTTTACTTGGAATGTGGAACATGTAACCAGTAGACAGCAATACGTTCACATAGGCAGCCCCTTTGGGCACATTGGACTACCATAAGTGGCAATTCTAAATCGCCCTAAAATCCTAATCTATCCTGCCCAAGATATTTCTGTTGTACTAACAGAAATAAAACAAGAACGAAATTACTTGGTGTCATCTTCTCTGGAGCAGGGAAGAGGGGGGAAAGAGTTGTTACGTGTCCGTAACAAACTCAAGGATGGTCGGCTTCTCCTCTTTTGGCAAAAGGGGAAAAATATGACAGACCATCAGCAGTAGACTGGAGCAAAAACAAAAAGGAAAATTTTGTTTCCTTGGAAAACCACAGTGGGTTTTTCTTGAGTTGCATGTCAGGTCCATGCCTTCGATTGGAAAGGTAAGCCTACTGGTCTTCTTATCCCAGTAAGCTTTTAGCTCGTTGAGGTTCTCATGAGTTTGGCCAGTGAGTAGAATGAATGA
Organism: Girardinichthys multiradiatus; assembly: GCF_021462225.1. Taxonomy (NCBI): domain Eukaryota; kingdom Metazoa; phylum Chordata; class Actinopteri; order Cyprinodontiformes; family Goodeidae; genus Girardinichthys; species Girardinichthys multiradiatus. Next base: position 16,009,545 of record NC_061804.1, on the reverse strand, counting down.
AAACCCACGTTTGAGTTTCTTCTCCAGAATGATGCGTGCCTCCGTTGCGTGGTATCTGCGTCTCGGTTTCCAGCGGGAGAAAAAGCCATGGTGTTGTAGCAGACAATGGTCCAACACTAAAACAAACAATATTTGTCCATCTATTTTGCAACTGTATTTCAAAGTTGAGTTGAATAAGTGGTAACAAGCCCAGGAAGGAAAATCAGATATCCTTCTCTCTAACAACAGTCATCACCTCCTTCTGGGAGGATCCCAAGGCATTCCAAGGCCAGAAGAGTTATTTAGGCCTGCCAGAAGATCCTGGGTGCCCTGGAGTCTCATCCAAATGTGACATGTCCGAATGATCTCTAGAGATGTCCATATGTATGAAAAGTGCCCAAACCACCTCAATAGAATCCTTTAGAGGCAGAGGAGGGTGATAAATTGTGCTCTTCCCCTTCTGAAATCACCACGTTCTTTAATAATGTAAAATAATACATTTGGCATATAGCATTCTGTGTATTACATACATGTATCTATGGCTCTGTTAAATACTCCAGCAGGAGCTTTACTCAGCTGAAATGTGTAAAAACAATCGATAACACAAGGGATTCTCCAATGTATCAGACTCTGGCAATCTACCAGCCATGTAATATTCAATTCAATTCAATTCAATTCAAAAATACTTTATTAATCCCAAAGGGAAATTAAATGTTGTTATAGCTCATATTATGTAGGTTTCTTCAAAGAGCCGTTGTAGAAGCTGATGGCTGTGGGCAGGAAGGATCTCCTGTAGCGCTCCGTCTTACAGCAGATCTGAAGAAGCCTCTGACTGAAGACCCTCTGTTGCTGTAGGACAGTCTCATGAAGAGGATGCTCAGAATTCTCCATAATGTTCTTCATTTTATGAAGAATCCGTCTTTCCACAATGATCTCCAGAGGTTCCAGAGGAGTCCCCAGAACAGAGCCAGCCTTTTTTATCAGCTTGTTGAGCTTTTTTAAGTTCCTGGTTCTGATGCTGCTTTCCCAGGAGATGATGGTAGAAGAGATCACACTTTCCACAACAGACTTATAGAAGATATGCAGCATCTTGCTGCAAACACCAAATGACCTAAGCTTCCTCAAGAAGTACAGTCTGCTCTGTCCCTTCTTGTAGATGGCTTCACAGTTGCATCTCCACTCTAGTCTGTTGTCCAGGTGAACACCGAGGTATTTATACTCCTCCACCACCTCCACTTCTTCTCCCATGATAGAAATAGTGTTTGACTTATTCCTGTTTCTCTTAAAATCTACAATCATCTCCTTTGTTTTATTCACGTTCAACATGAGATGATTGTTTCCACACCATGCCACAAAGCAGTCCACCACCATCCTGTACTCATCTTCTTGTCCATCTCTGATCCACCCCACGACTGCAGAATCATCCGAGTATTTCTGCAGATGACAGGAGTCTGTCTTGTACTGGAAGTCTGAGGTGTACAGAGTGAAAAGGAATGGTGAGAGTACAGTCCCCTGTGGTGCTCATGTGCTGCTGACTACCTGGTTAGACACACAACCTTTCAGTCTCACAAACTGTGGTCTGTTTGTCAGGTAGTCTTTAATCCAGGAGATTGTTGAGGCCTCCACCTGAGTCTTCTGGAGTTTCTGACAAAGCAAATCAGGTTGGATTGTATTAAATGCACTGGAGAAATCAAAGAACATGATCCTCACAGTGCTGCTGGCTTTGTCCAGATGACAGTGGGTTTGTTGAAGCAGGTGTATGATGGCATCTTCAACTCCAACTCCACAGCGATAAGCAAACTGAAGGGGGTCCTGATGGTTTACTGTTTGCTTACTGAGGTGGGCCAACAGGAGTCTCTCTAGGACCTTCATGATGTGAGATGTCAGGGCAACAAGTCTATAGTCATTGAGGACTGATGGGTGAGTTTTCTTTGGTACCGGGACAAGACAAGAGGTCTTCCACAACACCGGAACCTTCTTCTGGGCCAGGCTAAGGTTGAAGAGGTGCTGCAGAATCCCACAGAGCTGCTCTGCACAGGCCTTCAGGACTCTAGGGCTGACATGATCTGGACCTGCAGCCTTATTCCTATTCAGTCTCTCCAGTTGTCTCTTCACCTGACTTCTTGAGACACACAGGTGGAAGGGGGAAGCAAAGGAAGCATCAGCATCTTCTGATATGGTTGATGGCAAACATGTTGAAGGGTCTAGGGCTGAGGTGGAAGATAAAAAATGTGAGGTGTTACTGGACAGCTGTGGGTCCTGTGGGTCAAAGGAGGGTGGGATGTCTGTTTGGCTGTGAGCAGGAGAGGAGGATGCTGAGCTTCTTTCTGAACTGAACCTATTGAAGAATATGTTCAGACGTCCAGACGTCCATCGGTCTGATCATGCAGTGGTACACATGCATGGTATACATAGCATGTGAGAGCTGATCACTGCTCATGCAGTGGAATTCTTCGACATGTCCCAAAAAATCTATGTCAGCCTGGCTCATGTGGTGATCAAATAATCAGAATCAGAATCAGCTTTATTGCCAAGTTCGTACATACAAACGGATGCTACATTGTGTAGATGTGTGGGAACATTATTTTTCAAAGATATCATGTCTTCCTACAGCATCCAAATAAAAGGCAGATACATGATAATGTGACGAGATGTTAAGACCATAAAATTGTTCATTTATTTAAATAAGTATTTTCTTGCCATTAACAGGCTCTTAAAGATAAATTGTAATAGTCTCATTTTGTGATTGGCAAATCAGAGCTTTATAAAATCTATTATAGGAAAGCAGACACAACATTTTTAAATATTGCACCGGTAGTTAAAATTAACATAATCTAGATCTTTGTGCCTTTGGTGGTCTTTGTTGTAGAGATGATAGAGTGCGACTATCAGAAGGTGGAGTAGCTCACATCCCACAATGGATTTATGATTCAGATTTACTATTGTCGTATATCGATCTGGTTAACCAGAATTGTCACAGTGAATGAACTGTAGGAGTATTTATGCCCAGCTATTGAAGAGAGAAGGCATCAGTTATAGCTGATGTGATATTCATGCATTAAGAGAGCTGTTCAGGGTGTGCATGAAAGGGTTACGTGTGTATTGTGTGTAATTATGTGTGCAATGGATTGATGGTTAATAAAGATGGACAATAGTTGTCACAAGTAATGATGAGTAGCACTATTTCTTTTACTGATATTTAAATACACTCACTAATGTAACACACTTCCCCCACTCCTCTCATTTCTTTCACTTACATGTCATCCCTGCCCTGTAGATGGAAGCAAAGTCCCACGGACAGAGTCCCACGGACAGAGAAAAAAATGTGGCTTGATTTGATTTTTTCAACACCTTGAGTGGCACACTTGAAGCTCCTCTGCTGGCAGACAGGTCCATTAAACTCTCTTCAATCAAGTTTCCAAAAAGGCAGAAAGTGACCCAATTCTCCTTACGGTAGGGGGGCTTTGCATGAGCGTCATTCTGAAATGACAGATATCGCAGTTTCATATCCAATCGACCAGGAGCATGACGGGGAGAGCAGAAGTAGGGGAGAAAGTAGCCTTGCAGAGAGGGAAAATGAGAAGGAGGGCACTGGTATAGAGATGCTACAGATTTGATTAGCTAATGGGTTTACGTGAAACCCTAAGGTCTTGAAAACACAAATGAAATAAAAGCAGATGGTTGACTCAGGATTTCTGTGCAACTTTCTCCCTCCTGGACTCTTTGATCAAACTGTGAACTTGGAGTGTAAAGCCTTAGGTGTATGCAATACTGGCTCTTTCTCATTCTCTCCGTTGCTTCATCTCCCTCTCTAATTAATGCTCAGCTGTATGAACCCAGGATTAGATCAGGCCAGGGAAATCAATGACTGACAACACACAAAAGAAGATGAGGGGAGCCACAGGCCTGCTGTCACGTTTTAACTACGGTGGATAAGGACGTGAGGTGATAGTAACTATTCCCCTTCCTGGCTGAGTGTCTCTGTGTAACACATCAATGCCTGTTTGTGTCCACACATGTAAGCAGACGTTTAGGGACAATGTCTGTGGGAGAGTGTGGACCCTGAATTTCCCACTAATCCAGCTGATCCCTAGAAGTCTTGGAGGTGCTCCTGGCTGTGGTGGCTAAGCAGGAGTGTGACCTCAGCAACTTTGGTTGTGGGAATGGGAGGTACATGAGCATGTGAATCTAGGACAACAGTTTGCTTTTTTGATTTATTTACTTTTATTGCAAAACTATATGAAGAAAAACATTAAAAACGTGTGTATTCCTCATTTTTCCTCATGAGGGCATTTTGCAGTATTCCAGTGCTTTGCACTAACTCAGAATGTTGTAGAGCTAAATTACATCGTAGTCCAATGTTATGAACAAGCGTTTTTAGGAAAATACAATTATTGAGAGTGCATATACCTTGAAAAAGTGTGCATACCCCTTAAACCTTTTCACTAACTTCATTGTTACATACTCTGATTTGATGTGCTACATCCTGTGTTTGACTGAATGTCTTCTGCTTCATACTGCTAGCACCATTTTGTAGGGAGAGACTCCTGATTGAAGCAACTGTCTTTACAATTAGCAGTAATATCTAACCATTTATTATGTTATTTAATGCAAACCAATACATGTAGCAAGGCCCTTCAGGACAGCCCTAAATCAGAGCACTAAGCTAAAATTGTGGTTCACTTTTACATCAAAGATTTAAATTGATTTTGGAACGAGTTTGCAAAGCAACAGGGTGTGTTTAAATGAAGCAGCCTGGGGCGATTGAAATTCAAAGACTTTTGGCCAAATTTGAAATAAATCTCCACTGTCATAGATGCCCTGAATTGTACTGGTGTGGTTTTATGTTTTAAAAAATGAATAAGAGCTGAATGTGGAAATTAGTATCTGATTAAATTTAGTTCACATCTAGTACACAAATGATCCATTATGTTTTTCTGTCTACATGTGCATCTGTGAAGAAGCAAACATGAGTAATGGCTGTGATAGCTGAAGTAAGAGTAAGGTGTGAAGGACATGCAATCTGTACATTATTCCTGCAAATCTGAGATGTAGGTTGGCAGCTCCTTTTAAATGGAAAATAGAAATGCTGGTCACAAAATTGCCAAGCTGTTTGTCACTATTTGCACGGCTGTGCCTGCTATTGCAAGTCCCCCTGCTTCCCTAGTCCAAAGCACCAAAACGAAGAGAGGCAAGATGGAATGGGTTTTTCTCAGTATATTTGATATTTTTGTTTTTCCACTGCATCTGAAGAAAAATACAGAACAACAGATCTTACATTTTCTTTATTGGTTTCCACTTCAGTGATAAAGAATGTCACTCCTAGAGGCGTGATTCTGCAGTACTGTATTGAAATAAACAGCCAAGCAGACCTTTAACCAACGAGGTGAGACTAATCAGAACTTGTCCTCAGTGGACCTGAAGGTACCATCTGTCCCAAGTACAACAAACTGACCAGACAGATGTAGGAGGATGTGCACACTTAATAGATCATAGAGGAAGAAAGAAAGGAAGATAAAAATGTGGAAAATCTCAGGTGTTATAATAAATGAAGAGGGAATAGAAATTGCAATTTGCATATAGTATTGAGACTAAAATTAAACAATAAGATTTAATGGAATGTTATATTCTTCACACCTGAATATGAATTTTGGGTTTTCTTTAAAGATCTTTAAAATATCCTGTAGATCACCTGGGAATAGCTACTGTTTTGAGCCCATAGTTTTCTGAAGTGAGCACACACAATTCCCTGGCATTCTAACCAATTCAGTTCATTAGCATGTTTAAGACTGCAAGGTTTGGCACATTTGTAAGACTGAAATAATTGATAATACACAGAATACAAGTGTGTGTGAAATGAGAGAGCTCTGTATTCACACACTGATCACATAGAGAATGCGACGAGTTGTGAGTTGAAAGCATTTAAATTGACTCAAAATATCAGGTGATTTCGATTAATATTAGACTTTTTTTTCATATAAAGTGACATATATCCTGTACAATTCAAATGAATGACTAAGTTAATGAAGGAAAAAAAATATGACAAAGCCGATAAAAAAATGCAATAACCTGGTAATTAATGTATTTTTGAGTTCACTAAATCCGAAATGCAATTCAGCTGTCTTAGGAAGAATATCCAGGCCAGGCAAAAAATATCTCAAACCCCGGGGTCTCATTTTGCAACATTGCAAAGAATCTATACTAAAAATGTACGTGTGCCCCAAAGCCAAAAATGGCATGGACCAAAGAAAATCCAGACTTATTAAACCATGTGCATGCACAACAGCAGGAAATTTCCCCTTTATAAATCACTGCTACCCCTCAACATTTGCATACAAGGTTCCACCTCATGTTCTGCCCTCTACACACCAACATTCAACCATAAATGGTCACCTCGTGAATGTCAATGTGTATTTAATTGAGCCAGCTGATCAATGTTATTTCATAATTAGCAATTGAGAAAAACAGCAAAGTATCTCAATTTCACAAAGACAATAATAGTGTTGGAGAGTGAAGTGGAGAGTCGAAAAAATATCATGTTTGGCAGCCACAGTGTAGAAAAATCTGATGTATTGACTGGTCATATTACCAATGCCATCCAGTATGGCAGGCATTGTTGTGCTTTGTGCCGAATGCAATATCCCAAACCTAATTTTACAGATTTATGTTGTTCCTAAAAGTGGCCTTCTGGCAGAAAGTTAATTATTGTTGATTATGTTAAAAACATACATGTCAGCTAATTTCTGCTTGTAAGAACAGGTTGCCAGGAACCACGAGTGGTTAACACCTGTATTTGAACAGGGATGGTGTGATTCTGGCAGGGTTAGGGTTAGGTCTCTCCATTACTGGACCCAGTTTAGCACATAGATCCAAGAGCAATGCTCTATGGAGTCAGAATCAGCGTATTAGCAAGTCATCATCATGGGCCAGGAAATCTTGGTGATCCCTGAAAATGCGTTTCCTCTTAATTCTCCCATTTGCAAGGTCTTTCAACAGTGCCAATGCATCCTTTACGCATGTGTGTCACCACTGTATTTAAATGTTTACAGCAGTCAATGTTGTTGCCTCACACCTTGTCACAATTTCTGTGTTAATCTGTGTACACATAGCCCTGATGATGATCAGGGAGAGGAATGTGATGGTGAGAAAACTTTGATGAAATGTTGTGCGGACATTGATTTAAAATCTAAATTGGCTCATGGGCCTTTTTTTTAAATTAATTCAAAAGGTCCTTATGTATATGTATGGCTCACCAGCACAAGCATAAATAACACTGTGGTTTAAAATGCTTATAATAAAGTCAATCTATGATTAAAGTTTGATATGGAGTAAAATTGAATGTCTGTGAGGAATCATGATGCTGTGTGGCTTCTATTCCCCACCTCTCCATCTGTGTCGCCAGTTTTCCCTGTCTCCAAAATGAGCATGCATATGGGTCAGTTTGCTTGAGAGACCGCACATTCTCCTGTCAAGTTTGTTTTTTATAGAGCACAACCTTTGCTTGTGAAATGGGTGTATTCACTTCTATGAAGTGTAAACAAGGTCTTTTACATGTAGGAATTAAACAAATGCAGCCAAATGACAGAAGATGAGGTACTAAGAAAAGTATCGAGAAGAGCAAATAAGACAGGTGTCATGGTTTTTCTAGTTGCTTTGACCCACATGCAGAAATGCATTCAGGAAACAGGAAAGATTTAACAAGTCTATTATGAAATATTATTGAATGCTGGAGAATCCAGGAACTCGCTGCTGTATGGAGAAGGGATCAATGGTAAGTGCCAGAAAAAATTCTGGGTTGTTGATCTTGATATATTTTGCTTACAGAGGGTGATTTGGAGATCCGCCAAGAGGGAGGAGAAGAAAGATGGATGGAAACTCCGGGAGCGTGTCGGGTAAGTGAATGGTCCAGGTAATCCTGTCTTACTTGCAGGTTGAGGTGGCACCAGGTGGATAATCTTGGAGGGGAGTATGGTGGAGGGTGTACCAGGTTCATTGACAGGAACCCTGAGGAGCCTTGAAACCTGAATGCACCCAAGTGAGAAGGTAATCCGTGAAGTTCTCTTGCAAAGAGAGAGTCTGGGTTTTCTGCACAATCAGACTGGATTCAGAAGCTCGGAACTGGAGGCAACCACTGCAGGTTAACACTCAGGCACCGAAGTGTTGGCAGCATTGGGTTCTCAAGCTCCTCTCCTGATGAGGCTGATGGAGAACACCTGTGGACTCAGCTCCTACCGTACATATGGTGCCATCTAGAGGTTGGATGGGGTTAGTAGCAGGTAAAACAGGTGAACAGATAACTCCCAGAACTCCGACAACAGGTAGAGTAGAGACACATTAAAGCCTTAGTATTTGCACTACCCTAACATTTGTGTGTATATGTATTGCTCAAAAAAATTAAGGGAACACTTAAATAACACATCCTAGATCTGAATGAATGAAATATTCCCATTGAATACTTTGTTCTGTTCAAAGTTGAATGTGCTGAATACAAAATCAAACAAAAATCATCAATGGAAATCAAATTTATTAACCAATGGAGGCCTGGATTTGGAGTCACACACAAAATTAAAGTGGAAAAACACACTACAGACTGATCCAACTTTCATGTAATGTCCTTAAAAGAAGTCATAATGAGGCTCAGTATTGTGTGTGGCCTCCAAAAGAAATGCGGCCCTCCAAAGAAATGCCACCCCACACCATTACTGACCCACTGCCAAACCGGTCATGCTGAAAGATGTTGCAGGCAGCAGATCGCTCTCCACAGTGTTTTCCAGACTCAGACTATGTGCTCAGTGTGAACCTGCTTTCATCTCTGAAGAGCACAGGGCACCAGTGGCAAATTTGCCAATCCTGGTGTTCTCTGGCAAATGCCAAGCGTCCTGCACGGTGTTAGGCTGTGAGCACAACCCCCATTTGTGGACGTCGGGCCCTCATACCATCCTCATGGAGTCGGTTTCTAACCGTTTGTGCAGACACATGCACATTTGTGGCCTGCTGGAGGTCATTTTGCAGGGCTGTGGCAATGCTCCTCCTGTTCCTCCTTGCACAAAGGTGGAGGTAGCGGTCCTGCTGCTGGGTTGTTGCCCTCCTACGGCCTCCTCCACGTCTCCTGGTGTACTGGCCTGTCTCCTGGTAGCGCCTCCAGGCTCTGGACACTACACTGACAGACACAGCAAACCTTGCCACAGCTCGGACTGATGTGTCATCCTGGATGAGCTGCACTACCTGAGCCACTTGTGTGGGTTGTAGAGTCCGTCTCATGCTACCACGAGTGTGAAAGCACCACCAACATTCAAAAGTGACCAAAACATCAGGCAGAAAGCGTAGGTACTGAGAAGTGGTCTGTGGTCCCCAACTGCAGAACCACTCCTTTATTGAGTGTGTCTTGCTAATCGCCAAAGATTTCCCCCTGTTGTCTATTTCATTTGAACAACAGGATGTGAAATCGATTGTCAATCAGTGTTGCTTCCTAAGTGGACAGTTTGATTTCACAGAAGTTTGATTTACTTTGGGTTATATTGTGTTGTTTAAGTGTTCCCTTTATTTTTTTGAGCAGTGTATATATATATATATATATAAATATATATGTATAGTGTGTGTGTGTTTCTTTGTTTTTATTTTATTTACTCTAAAGTTGTATATTTATACTAAATGTTTGTACATTGTGAGCACTTGCAACTAAACTCAAATTCCTTGTTTGTGCTCCCAAAAAAGTTGATTCTGATTCTGATATGGGTGAATTTTAAGAGCAGAGAAGAAACAAAACCCAGAGTAGCACCAATGGAGCACAAGATGAAGAGCGAGAAAACCTGACCTAGGAGTGAGATAGAACGGTAATAAAATAACTAAAAACATACGAAAAACAAGAAGTAAGGATTGTTTTCACTGCTGTCATATGGTCAGCAAATTTACAGAATAAAACAAACATGACTACTTACAAAATTCATCTTGAAATAGCAGACTTCTTCACTAAGGATAAATCTGTCTTCATATTTCCTTGAGCTATTTAATAAAGATGTATTGTTATGAGTAGCGCCTCTTGTGAGAAAGTGAAGGATGACACTTTTTAAATTAAATGAATGTTTATAAAACATCATTTATATTGATTTGCATTTCCACACACCCACATGCTATGCTTACTTCTTTTCCCCTGATTTTTGCCAAAGTCTCACATAACTTTTGACATTTGGCTCAGGTTTACATAGTCAAACTCAAATTATTATGACAAAATGGTAAGATGTGTTTTTGTATTTGCTTGAAGGGTCATATGGTCTTTAAATTGATTTCTTATCTTCAGAGCCTTCAGTGGTTGTTAATGCCTCTGCTGCCCAGCCTTTGTTGCCAAGCACACTGGGGAGCATTGCAATGGATGTGCTCAGAGCCATTTTCCAGCATATGTGTAATTTAATCAATGGATTATATCTCTGTAGGGCAAATAGTGTGCCAGAATTATTTTGTGCCAATTAGTCTGAGCTGGTATATTTTTGTGCTGACATCATAAAGTTTTGTTTTTTACACAGACAACTCATAAGAAATGTTGCTAATTTTCCTCATTTTGACCAGGAGGGTATTAAATTAGTAAGGCAAAGTCAGGCTTTAAAGTTCAGTTGTGTAACTAAAACTATTGCTGATGTTTTCTTTGAAGAACTTTTTAATAGTTGTCTTAAAAATACATACTCTGGTACATAAAGTTGGTTTTGAGGTTTGATATGTATGAAAGAAATACATTGAAAGTGTTCGAGAAGCAATAAGTACAGTGGTCTCACAATGACTGTAGGTTTAATACAAGCTATGTGTGTGATTAGAATGTGTAAATTTGTTGGAGTGTTTTAATTACATCAATTTCTGCAGATGTTTCACTGCACATATCAAGTATAGTCTCAAAGGTGAAAGCTATAAAATGGATTGCATATTAACCTCCAATGAATTGCTCCCCTGTGCCATGTAAACTTGAGTAGAAACCGGGGGTGCCATTTTCTTTTCTTCCGTACCTGTGCAGTTGGGTTGAGTTGTCTGATTTTAGCCGGCTGTGCTATTAAGCAGGATTTTCCAAAATCCATATACCAAAGTGCATTTCAGTACATCCATTATTTTTATGATCGGTGAAACTAAACTAATAAAACCCTTATTTGGAGTATTAAAAATGAGTCACCTTATCCTTCTGAGTCTGTGCTGAATCAGCACTGTCTTCATCAGCCGGAGACTTGCCTCCTTCTACATCTCATGCCAAGCTGCAATCAATTCTCTCTTCATCAGGAGAACACAAAGAAGAAATCTGACATGAGTGTTAAGCCTGAAGCTAAATGTTTTATCTTGCCATTTAGTGAGACAGTGAGTGCATAGTATTTAGCATCTGGAGATGTTTAGTGAAATTATGACAGAAATCAGACATAAAAAGCATTTGGGTGTTAATAACAATAAAAACACATCCATATTATTTAGTAAGCATATTAATTAGTTATCTTATTTTTGCACCTTATCTTATAACTGATGTTGAAAAAGTAGCAGGAATTTTCACTGTTTTCCTACATTTTAAAACCTATTTAAATTAAATAAATACATACTTTACTGGTTAAATTATCATACATATAATCAATGCAGGTCCAGTAGGTATTTTGAGATTAAATCATGATGAAAGATGAAGATAAAATCAAATAAAAGGTTGATATTTCACATAAAAACACATAAAAAATAAAAGAACAAACAGGTAACTGAAATGAGAATGCTGTCTAATCTTCCACAAAACATCTCTTATTGAAAAAGAATATTAAAATTAGTGACTAAATAATCACCTATTTTACACACCATTTAAGTTGAAAGGTGTAATAATTTCTTAAGTTTACGGAATCTATTGATGCAGTTTGGAAAAACTAACAACTAAAAAAGAGAAATACAAATTCAAGCTGATATTTAATGAGGGGATAATTCATCAGATAGAAAGTGAACTGTTGAAGGAATGACCTTCTGTACTGGTTTCTGTTGCAGTACTAAAGAAGCCTCCAATTGAATGCAGCAAATTACTACACCAAACAAGCATATCTTTATGACTACAGTGAAAGTCAAAGACACTGATTATCTGTTCATTGTGACAACCGGTTAATAGGTGGAATATATTAGGGGGCAAGTGAAAATTTTGTCCTCATACTTGATGTGCTAGAATAAGGAAAATGGACAACTGGAAGGGTTTGACAGAAAAGGGCCAAATTGTGATGGTGAAAGCATCTTCAAAGACGCAGCTCTTTTGGTGCGTACCCAGTCTGCAGTGGTCAGTATCTATCAAAAAGGGTCCAAGGAAGGAACAGAGTGCCCAGGCTGATCCCTTTCCACTCTGAAAAGAACAAATAATGGGCACATGAGCAACAGAAACCATGTTTTCTTTTACATCACGTTGATGGCTAGGTGAGTGTACGTTGGTCATCTGAGGAACACATGTCACCAGGATGCACTATGGGACAAAGGCAAGCTGGTGGAGTCAGTGTGATGCTTTGGACGACATCTGTTGGGAAAATTTGGGTGCTGCCATTTGGACATTACTGTGACACATATCACCTGCCTAAGCATTGTTGCAGATCAAGTGTACCCTTTTATGGAAATTGTATTCCCTGGAGGCCTTTGTCAGAAGCATAATGCACGCTGACATAAGCAAAAATACAATAGGAATGGTTTGAGGGTGCAACAACGTGTTGATGTCCCATCCTGGATGAGCTGCACTACCTGAGCCACTTGTGTGGGTTGTAGAGTCCGTCTCATGCTACGAGAGTGAAAGCACTACCAACATTCAAAAGTGATTAAAACATCAGCCAGAAAGCATAGGTACTGAGAAGTGGTCTGTGGTCCCCACCTGCAGAACCACTCCTTTAGTGAGTGTGTCTTGCTAATCGCCAAAGATTTCCCCCTGTTGTCTATTCCCTTTGCACAACAGCTGTGAAATTGATTGTCAATCAGTGTTGCTTCCTAAGTGGACAGTTTGATTTCACAGAAGTTTGATTTACTTGGAGTTATATTGTGTTGTTTGACTGTTCCCTTTATTTTTTTGAGCAGTGTATATGTGCTCTCTTTCATTCTGTAACCTTGAAAACTGGCTCAGAGTTTATCTGTTCTTTCTTCCGAGATGAAACGACTAAAGGAGCTACATCCATTAACATTTACTCTTCCTTCCCATAGAAAGTCCTGTATCAGTGCTTCTGTGTTCTTCTTGTATCTCAGTATGAGGGATTGCTGAAAAGTCAATGCCAGTGACTGTCCACTGTTGCTACATGCTCATCCAGGAAGAGTGACTGCTATAAGTCACTGACTGGATGCAATGTGCTAGGTTTCCTTAGATAGAAAAACTTTTTATCCAATTTGAATAAATAACTGAATCTGACTGCACTGTTCAATGGTTAGGATTAATTGGAATGTATGTACCTGACTTTGTGAAGTGCCTTGAGATGACATGTGTTGTGAATTGGCGCTACATAAATAAAATAAACTGAACTGAATCTGCTGCTAACATCTTGGTGTCAGATACCACAATGCACCTTCAAGGGTCTAGTTCAGTCCATGTTTTGACAGGTCTGGGTTGTTTTGACAAAAAAGGGGAACAATACACTAAGCAGGTGGTCATAATGTTATGCCAGATCAGTTACTTTCCCTTCTTATACCCTCTTATAAACAGCTCCAGTGCTGGATTTCTAGTCAGTTTGCTATCATGACAAACACTCTGTAATCAGCTGTTGTCCACACCACCTCCTCCAAATTCTTCCAGGATGCAAATACATAGAAGTAGACTATTTCAAAATTCTCTTAAAATGGACAATAATCTACTTTGTCTTGTTTGTATTTAAGGTGATCTGATTAATTAGCTACTGGTCATCATCTTGTAAGTAATGTTATTGCTTGCTTGCTTACTTTTAACATTTTTTTTAAATTCATCTACGTTAATCAAAACACTCTACTAAAGGTTAAACTGTATATTTACACAAGCATGGCACACATATTTACACACACATGGCATTAAAAGAAAAAAAAAATTTAATCTAGTGTGATTAGTTTTGCTTATGATTGTTTGCGGCCCATTTGCTTGTCCGAAAGGAACATCTGTGTGATGCGACCAACAAAAAGTCACCCCAATCTCCTTGCGAGTCAGCACTTTATTACAGTCTGACATCTAACACCTTCGACTGACCATCAATCAATAGATGCTGCTGTTGTTTAAACAGCACTGCAGTTTAATCACCAGCTCTGATTACCATGAGGATATTCATCTATTGGTCTATAGATGACCTCTATTGAGTGTAATTTTGTGTGAAAAGGCTGTGATCTCCTAACCCTAATGAGGTCTGGTAATGTGGAGACATCAGTGCAAAAATAAGGTTAAAAAAGGGTAAATGCTTTTACCCTAATTAGTGGCCTTCTCAGTTTATGCCTTCTTTTGACAAGATGCTCAACCTGATTTAATAAACTTTACTGCAGAGTGGCAAGCATTTGTTTTGCAGCTGTACTCTGCTTCCCTCCTCTGATGTTTTAAATAGTCTGAGCAATCACATCAACAGCCCTGGAGACCACAAACCTACTGCAGAGCCAGAGATTCACAGCATTTAAATAAATAAAACCAGGCAAACGAAGAAGCGATGTTTGAAAATGCAGGAAGAGGATGAAGAAGTGCAGGAGATTAGCTGGAGATATGCTGCATGCTGATGTGGAAGAAATGTGGTGAGCACAGAGCAAGAGGAATAAATAAGAGAAGAACCACCTCAGGTGTAAAGCTTGATGACAGGCTTGGAGGGGATTTAATGGAGAGAAGGTATTCCATCTCATCTGGACCTAACTACCACAAAACTCTATTTGTGTGACATTTTATTTATAAATTCCTGTTGCTTAGATTTCAAAAACTGCTAATACGCTGTTTCCTATAATCAAATATGAAATAGCATGTTACATGGGTTCAAAAGGGAGGAAATGAGGTGCATTTTTTGAAAATTTAAGCACTGTCATGTCTCACGTTATTTTTGAGGGATTGCATGCAATAGTATTATGTATAATAGTATTATGAGGTCAGTACTGGGAAATCTGAATAGCACTTGTGGAAATTACGTAGCGGTAATGCATAGACGTCTCAAAGTTGTGACACTTAAGCTATTTTTTGACATATCCAAAAAACTGCCATTCAAAGAAGGCGGTGTATCTTTCTGCTATAATTCAATTCATTTTAATTCATTTATATATTTCCAATTATTTACATTGTTCACAATTCACATTGTCTTTAGCCACTCAATCTAATCATGAAGACAGATTTAAAGTCAGTAACATACTACAGTTTCATCCTAGGTGTTGTCAAAGCCGTCTCTGCTTCCCCGGGTCCGTTGATTTGGGCACAGGTTTCAAAAGAGCGAAATAAACACAAGTACAATCAGCTTAAGTTCGCCTATGCGCAGAGGGAGAGAGAGATGCCCCAGCCAACACCTGCGAGCAACAACTCTGCTCTTTCTCTGCTTCCAGCTCATTTTATTAAGTCTCCAGGGTGTGTTCAACATTTCCTTTTTTACATATATCATATCACTCAGTTGTATAGCATAACAGTTCTTTATGTCCAAATAAGGAGTGCTTCTTGTTATTACTTCCAGCAGACTCATCTTATCTTGTCTCCGGCACTCCCTGTCCGCTGCACCCCCCTGTCCTTCACCAATTTATGACCTCTATCTGCACATTCCAGTTACACACATAGATAGTTTATATTCTACAACACCCCCTTTTGAACTCTCAATAAGAGTTCACACCCTAAAATGTCCTTTAACCAAGTACTTCTAAAAATAAGTAGAAATAAGTAAAAATATTACTGTACCACCTGTAAAACGAGAAAATCATTAAGAAAACATGCATCCATCTTATTATGCGTCCATGAATTCACACTCTGAGTCCTCATCCTGGTTATGGTCAATTTGCAACAGTGGCATCGTTATCTTTGGATCCCTCCGCTCAATTGTGGAAGTAATGAGGCACACCATCAGAGAACGAATGCATGGTACACAACAACATCCACAAGTCACCATTATCGCTACAAATACTGCAATAGAAATCATCAAAGACATTATCAAACCCTTCCAGTGTCCAAAAATGCCTGTCATCCACTCCTCCAGGGGATTATCAATTCCAGAATGTTCATGCATGGTGGCGGAGAGGGTCTTAAGTCCCTCTAAAGCCTTTGACACTGAACCATCCGGTGTGCAGTGTTATTGGGAATAAAGGTACAACACATATCTCCAAACATGGCACACACACCCCCTTTTTCAGCTAACAACATATCCAATGCCATATCCAATGCCATCAATTGGCCCCAACTTCCCATGAGGGAAGTTGGGGCCAATTGTTCAGATAAACCTTCTACAGCATCTCGAGTTAGATTGGCCAGATGCAAAACATTATAATGAATATAATTAATGTGGTCTACGTTTTTGTTGGGCGTTACTGGGAACAAGGCAGCTATAATAGGGATGTTTTCAAATCCAGCTGATATTTGGTCCGCACGTTTATACTCATCTGGGACTCCTCGCGGAACTCCAATTGCATCTATATCGGTGGGGGAACCCTGACTCAGTTCAAAAGTGGTTGGAGTGCTTCTTTTCATAATATGTCTTCTCCTCCTACGAGTGAGTGCCAGTGCCTTATTTTGTTGATATGTCACAGAGGTAATATTAAGGCCAATTAAAATCAACGGGGCCTGCAACCTGACCACTGCACATACTTCTATGGTGTTATTTGGTATATTAGAAGTCTATATCCTCCACAGTAGTAATATAATCCTGATCGTGCCCAAAGTCCTATCACTTTCCCAGATGTGGTGGTATTACACCAGTCCGAGGGAATTTGTCCTACATTCACCTTTGGGGTGTTTGAGGTGAAATTGAAACAAGAATACAGGGGTTGGACAATGAAACTGAAACACCTGGTTTTAGACCACAATAATTTATTAGTATGGTGTAGGGCCTCTTTTTGCAGCCAATACAGCGTCAATTCGTCTTGGGAATGACATATACAGTCCTGCACAATGGTCAGAGGGATTTTAAGCCATTCTTCTTGCAGGATAGTGGCCAGGTCACTACGTGATACTGGTGGAGGAAAGCGTTTCCTGACTCGTTCCTCCAAAACACCCCAAAGTGGCTCAATAATATTTAGATATGGTGACTGTGCAGGCCATGGGAGATGTTCAACTTCACTTTCATGTTCATCAAACCAATCATTCACCAGTCTTGCGGTGTGTATTGGTGCATTTTCATCCTGATACACGGCACCGCCTTCAGGATACAATGTTTGAACCATTGGATGCACATGGTGCTCAAGAATGGTTCGGTAGCCCTTGGCAGTGACGGGCCTATCTAGCACAAGTATTGGGCCAAGGGAATGCCATGATATGGCAGCCCAAACCATCACTAATCCACCCCTATGCTTCACTCTGGGCATGCAACAGTCTGGGTGGTACACTTCTTTGGGGCTTCTCCACACCGTAACTCTCCCGGATGTGGGGAAAACAGTAATGGTGGACTCATCAGAGAACAATACATGTTTCACATTGTCCACAGCCCAAGATTTGCGCTCCTTGCACCATTGAAACCGACGTTTGGCATTGGCATGAGTGACCAAAGGTTTGGCTATAGCAGCCCGGCCGTGTATATTGACCATATGGAGCTCCCGACTGACAGTTCTGGTGGAAACAGGAGAGTTGAGGTGCACATTTAATTCTGCCGTGATTTGGGTAGCCGTGGTTTTATGTTTTTTGGATACAATCCGCGTTAGCACCCGAACATCCCTTTCAGACAGCTTCCTCTTCCGTCCACAGTTAATCCTGTTGGATGTGGTTCGTCCTTCTTGGTGGTATGCTGACATTACCCTGGATACCGTGGCTCTTGATACATCACAAAGACTTGCTGTCTTGGTCACAGATGCGCCAGCAAGACGTGCACCAACAATTTGTCCTCTTTTGAACTCTGGTATGTCACCCATAATGTGTGCATTTCAATATTTTGAGCAAAACTGTGCTCTTACCCTGCTAATTGCTAGCGTGGTACAGTTGGCTGGGGTGGCTTCTTTAGTTAGTTGTAACATGCAACTGTACCCCCATGCATCTTCCGGATATAAAGGGGCTGGATCAGTGGTTAAGTGTGGTCTTGCAGATGCACATGCACATGCAATGCAGTCAGACCTACTTTGTTCCTTCGCAGTTTGGGCCATCCACTGCAACCAAAGATTATCCTCTGCATAACCTGTGGCCATCTGTATTATGTCTAAAGGTTGCAAGGTGGAGTAGTCTACTTGTATTACCCCTCCTTGTGGGACCAGTGGTTCAGGGACAGCGGGAGCCCTAGTGGCCTGCACCTGATAAGTTTCTTTATTCAAATTAACTTTTATTATTGCCTTAGGGTCTGTTCCTGATACCTCTACTCACAAAATGAAATAAATTACCATACCCCCAGAATGCGATTGTGCATGTAAGCCGCGCGACAATGACTTCATGAACAAAAGTAAAGGATTCACCCCCCCCGGGTGTGTTATGGGTCAACGCATTTCTTACCAGACTAATTTGTTTGGCTGTATCCTGATATCCATATGTGTAAGTGGGACGGAAACTCTACCACTCCTAGTGAGAGGAAAACTCAATCACTTCCGCCTCTTCTTCTGCTATTCTTCTTCTGTCGTCAGCTGTCAGGGCAGACTAACCCTGGGCTAATTTCTCTCACCCGGGGATTATTCTGCCCCTTCTTGGGTGAGAGAAGTGAGATTGTCTTTTCCTGTGTTTTCGCTCAGATGTTCCTGGACCTGAGAAAGGGATCGTTGAGGTGGTTCTGCTCCTGCACACTGGCTCCAGTGATACCAAGTAGCACCTTTGCCCTTCAGCCTGACTGCATGGGTTGTCCTCTCTGTGACCTGAAATGGACCGGTCCACCTTGGCTCTGACCACTTTCTTTTGATGACTTTCAGGAGGACCTACTCGGCTTCCGAGGTGGTGGTTCCGACCCTGGTCTCTGGTTCTGCTGGGATCTGTTTGGAGAAAGCTGTAACAAGACTGTGGAGAGAT
The DNA here is from genome assembly GCF_021462225.1 of Girardinichthys multiradiatus. Taxonomy (NCBI): domain Eukaryota; kingdom Metazoa; phylum Chordata; class Actinopteri; order Cyprinodontiformes; family Goodeidae; genus Girardinichthys; species Girardinichthys multiradiatus. The sequence goes on along the minus strand of NC_061804.1, from coordinate 15,990,515 downwards.
CTGTAATAATCACGATGAGACATAGATTGTTCACACTCAGTGAGAAACGGTAACCTTGTTTGGGGGGCTGGAAATGGCCTCCCTGTTTGCAGCTCATGTGGGGTCAAACCATGTTTCTGATTTATAGAGCTCCGTACAGACATCAGAGCTAATGGTAAGGCAGTAACCCAATTCATTTTGGTCTGTGCACAGATTTTAGCCAATTTGGTTTTAAGGGTTTGATTCATTCTTTCAACCTTCCCCTGTGACTGTGGATGGTACACAGTGCCAAATGAGTGTTTAAGTCCCAGGAATCTTTCCACTTCCTTGAGTTCCTCATTTTTGAAATGTGTTCTGTTGTCAGACCTTATTTTAGCTGGAAAACCGTGTCTAGGGATATAATGATTTATCAAACACTTCACCACAGATTTGCTGTCTTCCTTTTTTGTAGGCCATGCCTCCAGCCATCCAGTAAATGCATCCACACACACCAACAGATATCTGAACCCATTTACTCTCTCAGTTATGTCTGTATAATCAATGATAACCTCTTTTCCTGCTATTGGGTCTACTGGGAACTTTCCAGGTGCTGGCTTCAAGGTTGGTCTAACATTGAACTGCCTGCACATCTCACATGAATTAATCCAATGCACTGCCATTGGTTTCAAAAAAGGGTGCCACCAGTGTTAGAGATTTTTCAACATTTGCGTTGTTCCCACATGTCCTACTCCGTGTGCTTCTTCTAGGGCTACTTTGGTAAGACCTGGTGGCAAGATGGGACGTCCGTCTGGGCTTCTCCAGAGACCACTCTGATCCTCTGAGCCCCCTCGGGCCTTCCAAACTGATTTTTCCTCGGAAGAGGCCCCCTTTTGTAATTACATTACTTCTTCCAGGGTGGGTTCTGGTGTCCACCCTGCTTCTGAACACAGCATTATGTGCCTGGGCTGATATCCTGCACACTGTTTAGCTGCCTGGTCAGCTACCTGGTTCCTTTCTGCTACTCTGGTGTTACTGCTGTCATGTCCTCTGCATTTAATGACGGCTACTTCTTGAGGGAGCAACAAAGCTTCAGCCAACTTTCTCATTTCCTGTTCATGTTTAATGGATTTCTGTCCTGCAGTTCTGAATCCTGTCCTCAGCCACTGTTTATATTCTACATGTACCACTCCTGTAGCGTATGCAGAATCTGTGTAGATGTTAACCTTCTGTCCTGCTCCTAGTTCCAGAGCAGCTATTACTGCCAAAACGTCTGCTCTCTGCGCTGAAAAAGAAGTGTTATTGCCACAAAATAACTGGGTACCATTGGGCAGGTGAACCTGCAGTCCATCACTCCCGCATAAAATGGTTGCTCCCAGTTTTATCAACATGTCTCTACCCAGTAAATTTACTGGTGTGTCAGTGGAAACTAGATAACTGTGATTCAGTGTCTGTCCACCAGTTTCAGTCTTTAAGGGCTTGGTATATGGCAGGACCCCCGAGAACCCCATGACAGTCGTAGTCCTGGTGGAGAGTGTGTTTGGAGGAGCCTGTTTGATGGTTGAACATGTGGCCCCAGTGTCCACCAGAAAAGGAAGGCTATTTCTGGACACAGTCACAGACTGCAGGGGGTCCGCAGTCCTGCTGTCTTCTGGGGTCGATGGGGACCTTCAGTGGTGCTCAGGCCAGAGACTAGGCTCGTCCCAGGCTGGTAATTAGAGTTGTGGTCCGTGTGCGCCGCGTGCGGGGCCACCTCTGCCTCTGTATGAATGGGCCGGAGGAGCCATGGCGGGACCATAACACCCATAGCCTCCGGGTGGACCATTCTTATGGGGGCAATCTCGGGCCCAATGTCCAGGCTCATTGCAGTAGAAACACACATCAGAACTACCCAGTCTCCTCTGCGGTCTCTGGAATCCCCTTGCTCTCGGCCCTCCCCATCCCCCAAAACGACCAGCATGTCCTGATATGGGACCGGGGCCTGATGCCACTGTCCTGCTGTTTCTCGATTTCCAGGAAATGGAGGAGCCTGAGGGGGCTGAGACACTGCACCTTCATACATAATTTTAGGTGTTTTTGCCTCCTTTTTCTTTTCCCCCACCTTCTGTTTAGCTTCTGCTAATTGCATTTTCAGGAGATGAGTTTGTAACGTTTTTAATTCACTCTCCTCATTTTGTTTTGCCTCTTTGAGTTTAGATAAATGACGCATCAGATGGCGCTCCCATACTCCAATCTCTGCCCCAGGTAGGTCGGGATTATCTTCCATATTAGTTTTAACCTGCGATGGTAACCCTCTTAAGACAGCATCCCGGAACCAGTCCCTTTGGGGACCAACTCTATCTGGATTAGTTCCTGTCTGTGTTAGCCACATGGATTTGCACTGATCTAAATATTCCCTAGGATTTGTGTTTGCGTTCCACTCAAATTTTGGAATGGTACGTCCTCTGGTTACTGGATACATTTGTCTAAGAGCTATGCCTATGAGAGTGGAATAGAAGGTAAATGGGTCCCCATCTGGTGCTCTTGTTATACCCGCAACAAGCTCTATGTCCCTACAGCTGTGTGGCTTCATGCATCGTCCAGCAATGGCCCTGTAATCACCTAGAGCTAAAGTGGTGCCTGCTGTCAGGGAGTCCAGTGTCTGTAACCATATAGAGGCACCTTCTGTGATAGGGGGAAGTTTCTCACACAAAGTGGTGAGATCTCCCAGTGTGAATGGCTTGCATCTGTTTCCTCCAAATTGTTGTTGGAACAGTGAACCCATATAAGAAGGTTTGGGCTGGGTTTGGGGTCTCATGTTATAGCCATGTCCAGCAGGGGGAGGAGTAGCCTCAGGTACTGGTGGCATTGGGGTTGAGGGAGATGACATAACTTCCTCATTTTCAATTGGTAACTGATTCTGTACTGTAATAGGTGGTGCCTGCATAGCAGTGTCATAATAGTCAGTGGTTCTTGTTTTATCCATTTCCCTGACACTGACATATTAACTGAGCCCTCAGTAACATCTGGTTTCAGAGGTGTGACCAATTCCATATCGCTAGGTGAATGGGAAATATATGGGGTGGAACACTTTATTGGGCCAGAAGCTGGCTGCAATTTGTCCCGTAATACCCGGTCAGCAAATGGGTCAGTTAGTGGAGCCTGTGAAATGAATGAACCTCCAAAGGACAGTGCAGACCCAGCAGTGGAATGTGAGCAGAGAGAGGCAGGGGCTGAGGGGGAGGGAGCAGGCGGTGATGGGCCAGGAGGAGACTGTCCATTTACTGGCGGCAGATCACACACTCTCACGAGTCCCCCAGTAACTTGCAACGTGGGGTATATGCCTGCGGGGGGAGGAGTGGGGGGCGTGGTGTGTGATAGAGTGGGCTGATGTGCAAGAAGTGCTAATGATGGCAGCATTTCACCTGTACTGCTATCCTTAATCTGTCTGCTTTTCTTGTCTCTTTTCTCAGTCATAGCATGGTCACTACTTTGCCACAGCAAACCCATCTGTGACCAAAATTTTTCATCCTTTTCTGCTTTGTCTGTATGTTCCTTCCACTTTCCTCTTCCCAACCACCTGCTGTCTCTACAATGTTTGTCAGCCAACTCTTTCTCCTGTTTTGACCTTTTCATCTTCAACCAGAACCACTTGCCAACATTCTCTCTATCTGTCTTGCTTTTTCCATATTTTGACAATTCTTCATTTATTTTAGAATCCATCTGTTTAACCAACTTCTGCTCCTCTTTATGTTCATGTGATTTTTTAATAGCAGCTTTCATTATTAGCAGCTGGTTCTCTATGCTCTTCCATGGACCATTCTGTTCCTCTCCACTATTATCTATTTCTCTATAAAATTCACCTTCCATTTTATGACAACTACTATCCTTTTTTCTAAAAGATATATTTTTAATGCGTTATCTCAGTCACTCACTCATTCAGTTCTGGCCGACCGGGACGTATGGCACGCTATGTCCCGAGTTCCCGGTCTCGCCCGGTTCTCTAATCGACCCTCAAGACACCAGAACACATCCACCCCCCAGGAGCCTGTTTTCAGTGGCCGGTCCTTGTTATCACCGTCAGGTTACCAGACCGAACACTTTTCCAGTCCCCCGGGCCTTTTCACACCGTTTTTTTTAACCCGCAATGGGAATCGCTCGCTGCTTTGGTGTTCTTCCCCACACAACAGCTTTCATTCACTCGTGTTTTCCTAATTAGTCTGTTCTTGCCGGGGTGTGTGTCCAGCTCACAGATCATTTACTTTTTGACCCTAACAACATCTGATCTCGTTGGTTATGTGTCCAACTCACAGCTCATTCAATTAACTTTTATTTCTGTCTGGTCTTGTTGGTTGTGTCCAACTCACAGCTCATGGCCGGTCTTACAGTTGTAATAACTTCTGTTCACGGCTCTTAAGAAAAACGTCTCGAACTCACAGGACTTCCTATTCCTTTATTTTTCACCGTTTATAATGTTTTATGTGCTTTAGTACTTATCAACGTCTGTAATCTGATTTTCACAGAGAAATATCTCCGTTACTCATCAGCATTCATACACAGTGTATTTGCCAATTGAAACTAAGATAGTTCTTATAAGATATCACTTTCAAGGTCAGCATGAATGTTAAAATCCTCCACACCGTATAAGTATTTAACATTAAGTCATATAAGAAATCTGAGAACTGATTTAAAAATGGGGTGTAGTAAAAATATGCAGGTATATCAGGTACATTAACTATTAAAATATCAAATAATCATAAAGTTATTTAAATAATTACTGTAAATTCAAAAAGTGAAACCCATATGTCAAAGTTTTATTACACATATACTGATTTTATTTCTGTTCATTTTAATAATTATGGCTTACAGTGAATAAAAGTTGTGCTTCTCAGAAAATTGGACTACCAATAAAAATAACTTTTTATACAGAAATATTTTGTAGTGGCCTATAATAATGGGGAAAAATGTTGACTTGACAATTGCTCAATAGACAGCTGCTGACATTCTCCACAAGAAGCATATGTCACGAAATGGCATTGCTCAGGTAGCTGGCTTAAATCATTAATATGTAATCATATTATTGAAAAGGTGGGTGGAAAACAAAGTGTGTCAGAAAAAGTACACAAGAAACATTGATGGATACAGACCTGAGTGGAGGAAGGTGTAGAGGGACAGAATCCAAGTTGCTTGAAGTCAAGTGTGAAGTTTCTACAGTCAGTAATGATTGGGGAGCCATGTTATCTTCTGGCGTTGGCCCATTGTGTTTTGTCAAGTTGTGAGTCAGCACAGCTGTCTACCAGGAAATTCATGCTTTCCCCCGCTGAACAAGCTTAAAGGAGATGCTAATTAGACGTTACCTACCCTGCCAAAAGTATTAAAACCTGGATTAATGATCATGGAATCACTGTGCTTAACTTGCCTGACCTAATCTCCATAGAGAATCTTGTCTTTAGTAAAGAGGAAGATAGGCGTCACCAGACCCAAAAATGCAAATGAGCTGAAGGCCACCAAAAAAAACAACCTTGGCTTCCTCAACAACTCAGCAGTCTTAAAGGTTGATCACACCCATGATCCCATGATTGTTGGAGAAATTCATGCAAAAGGAGCCCATGAACAAGCACAGTGTACAGCAGATGCACATGAAAGTTTTATGTATTAATCGATTTTATTATTAGAATTTTAGGAGAGAGTTCAGCAATTTTAGGCTTTCATTAACGGTAAGCCAAAATCATCGAATTTAACAGAAATAAAAGCTTGAAATATATCACTCTGTGTGCAATGACTCTACATTTGACTTTCTGTTTTTCAGTAACATTGTTATGATTCTAGCCCGTCTGCCTGCTCTGCTCTCACTCATGCAATAAACTCATCTGCTTCACCTGTCTGCTGCTGTGCTGCTGCACAATCACCGTCATGCCACACACCTGTGGTGCTGGAGTTATATACAGCCATCTGACACGCAGACCGTGCCAGATTTTTGAAAACATTTGTGAGTAGTTATCCAGCGTTCCTTCTTGACTGATCTTGTTCTCTGACCTTGCCTTGCCTCACGGATTTTGCCTTCTTGCCTGCCGGATTGGATTTCTGGATTTCTGCCTTTGGTTTTATGCCTCTGCCTGCCCCTTGTCTGACGCCTCTAGCCCTGGAATTCGACCCTGTTTCTGTCCCTGGATTTACGCCTCAGCCTAACCACTGGTTTATTCAGCCTGAGCCCGCTTGGCTCTCTAGTCTGCCTGGAATTATTGTCAAGAGGACTATCACAGCTCTCTGTGTTTCTGTCACGGCTTCAGCTGATTCCTTGGAGGATTTGGATCAGTCGGCAATCCGACTTCAGTCTGTTGGACGCGTCCTCGTTAACTGTCTGGATCACTTCCTCCTCTGGATTCTGTGCCACATCCCCAGACTGAGAAGGTTTGTGGCTTTATCTAACTCCTTGAAAATCCTGAGTTTTATTCAGCCACTAACTAGTCTTTTTGTTCTCAGTGGTTCCTGGAAGCTGACTGCTGTTCTCCTGCTCTCTGATCCTGAGTTTCTGAATAAACCTTTTAACTTATCACTTTGTGTTTGGGTGAATTTGGGTTCTTTGTCTGTGGTCGTGATAGTAAAATCTGGCCAAAAGATGGACCCATTGCCAGCACAGCAGTGGCACACTAATGTTGATCACTCTATTGCCCGTCTACATTCTGGCATGGAGGAAATAATTTCTATGCTGCGCCCCATGATTCCTGCCTCCACGTTGGCACCCTCACAGCCTGTTGCCCCCAGAGTTCCTGATCTTTCCGCTGTGGTAAGAGAACCTAGACTCACGCCTCCTGAGCTGTTTAAGGGAGATCCTGACCAGTGCCATGCTTTTCTTACTCAGTGTGAGATTCATTTTGAGCTTCAGCCATCTTTGTTCCCTTCTGAGCGCTCTAAGGTGGCGTTTGTTATTTCCCTGCTCTCTGGAAAGGCTAAACAATGGGGCACTGCTGAGTGGCAAAATGGTTCGGTCACGTGTGCTTCTTATTCTGCATTCTCCAAGGAACTCATCAGGGTTTTTGATCCAGCTCTTCCTAGTTGTGAAGCTGCCAGAGGTTTACTCTCCATTAAACGGGGAGAGAGAAGCATCACATCTTATATCATTGACTTTCATTTATTGGCAGCAGAGAGGTTTTGGAATGAGCATGCTAAAATGGATGCTTTCATGCAAGGCCTTAATGAGAACATCAAGGATGAACTGGCTACCCGGAACTACCCTGCCTCCCTTCACCAACTTGAGGACCTGGCAACCCGCATCAATTTGCGGCTCACAGAAAGGAGGAGGGAGAGGCTTCATAGGGGCGTTAAACCTTCTGCAGCTCACAGTCCTGTTCCCAACCTAGAACCCAAGGTTCTTCCACCCCCTTCTGATCACCATTGTGACCCGGAGCCCATGCAGTTGGGTCGTTTGAAGATTTCTGCGGGGGAGCGCGATCGACGAAGGAAGAATAACTTGTGTTTTTATTGTGGTGGACAGGGGAAATGTTGCCTTCAAGTGTCTGTTAAAAGCCCAGGCTCAGTAGAGGTAAGGAGAACTCTACTGAGCCGAAGTCAACTGTCTGTCTCCTCATGCTCATTTCCTGCAACCATTCAAGTGTCTTCTACTTCTCATCAGGTGTCAGTGTTCATTGACTCAGGGGCGAACACAGAGTGTATGGATGAGTTGTTTGCCAGGGACCATGACATCAAGCTCCTTCCCACGTCTGACACCCGTAATGTTCTGGCATTGGATGGTCATAGTATCAACAGTTCACACTACAAAACAGAGGTAATAAGACTCACACTGGGGGGTAATCATCAGGACGAAGTCACATTCAGGATCATCAACTCGCCTAAACTACCCATTGTTTTAGGGGCCTCCTGGTTACAAAAACACAACCCCCACATTGACTGGCAAGCCAAAGAGATATTGGGCTGGGCTAAGTCCTGCTCGACCACTTGTCTGTCTTCTGCCTCTACAGCTATTATTCCGGAGAATGACATTGAGGAGACATACCCCGATCTGTCTAAGGTGCCGCCCGAATATCATGCGTTTAAGGAGGTTTTCAACAAGTCCAGGGCCACGGCACTTCCACCTCATAGACCCTATGACTGCGCCATTGAGCTCCTACCAGGCACTTCGACCCCTAGGGGTCGATTGTATTTATTGTCAGGACCAGAGAACCAAGCCATGTTCTGTCATCCTGGTATCAGCAGCACATTGCAGATGGTCCGGACTCAGTTTTGGTGGCCATCTCTTGTCAAAGATGTCACAGATTACGTCACGGCCTGTACTCAATGTTCCCAAGCCAAGTCTTCTCGTCGCCCTCCTGCTGGACTCTTGCATCCCCTACCCATTCCTCCTTGTCCCTGGTCACACATAGCCATGGACTTTGTCACAGGTTTGCCAGTTTCTAATGGCTTCACAGTTCTGTTAACTGTCATTGACAGATTTTCTAAGATGGTTCACCTAGTTCCTCTCAAGAAGCTGCCTTCAGCCAAGGAAATGGGGGACATTCTGGCACGTGAAGTTTTTCACCTTCATGGCATACCCACAGACATTGTCTCAGACAGAGGGACCCAGTTTGTCTCACGTTTCTGGAAAGAGTTTTGTTCCTTACTGAGGATTACTGTTAGTTTGTCTTCAGGATTTCACCCACAGTCAGATGGACAGACTGAGAGGGCCAACCAGGTGGTGGAGACCAAACTTTGCGCACTATGTGAGTCAGACGCAACTAAATGGTCTCAAAATGTACCCTGAGTTGAATATGCTGTCAATACCCTCCCGGCTAGTGCCACGGGGTTATCCCCTTTCCAAGTTGTGTTTGGTTTTCAGCCACCCTTGTTCACAGTCTAGGAGAAAGAAGCTGAGGTTCCGTCTGCTCAGGCCGTGGCCCTAAGATGTCAGCGCATCTGGAGGAAGGCAAGAAGTGTCTATGCTCAGAATGTCAGAGGTGCAGGCACGCACAGCAAATTGTCGGAGAATACCTGCTCCAAGCTACCAGGTGGGACAGAAGGTTTGGCTGTCCACCAAGGACCTCCTGCTTCTGGTTGACTCCCGTAAGCTGGCACCTCGTTTTGTGGGACCCTTTCCCTTATCCAAGATCATCAATCCTGTGGCTGTTCCTTTACGTCTGCCTTGTGCCATGAGAGTTCACCGTACCCTCCACGTGTCCCGGATCAAGCCCTATGTGGTGTCCCGTCTCTGGTCGTGATAAACATAGTGAAATGAATTTATTTTAACAATCCTCTTATTTAATTAGATGAACCTGAAAAGCTGAAATGCCAATGTTTTCTACATTTACAACAAATAATAAATACATTTATCTTCCAACATTTTCCTCTATTGTGCTTCAAAAAATATCTCTCAGCCTAAGTCAGAAGCCCTTCTTTATTAACCGAACTCATAAAAAAGTGTCAGTGATCAGATGTCACCACCATTTGAGGCTGACAGACCTCAACAATCTTCCTGATAGTGATAATGAAATCTCCATTAAGGCCACATAAGGCCTGCTCACTCAACAACTGTCTCTTACTCCTGAAATCTAATGGCCATTAGACTTCAATGTGGAACAGGCCCTGACAACTGCAGCTGCTCATGACAGTTTAATCAAATGCTGAAAGCAGCTTTGGGGGTTTCACAATGTTCCCTGCATGTAGCTGTGTTTACATCAAAAGTTGATGAGCAAATGTGAGTGCTGTATGCTTGCAGACTGACACTGACATCTTGCTAATACTTGTCTCGTTAGAAAACGCCATACCAAGAAATGGTCGTTTCCTATTATTCTTGAATGCATTAAAGTCCATCAGTTGATTACTGAATGCATATACATATTCAACATAAACAATACTCAATTGTCTGACTTATCAAATATGTGAAATTACAATATGAACAGAATTGCAGTTAACAGAAACATTGCTGGAAACTCCACTTCATATATGAAGTATTTACTGTTTCCAGTTTGGCAGTATACTGCATAGCTGCATTTTGTGCACCAAAAAGATATTGGGAGCTCTTTTGAACTTGAAATAAGAATGCTATTGATCACAAAATATCAAGCTGAGCATATGTATGTTTCTAGAGTTCCTTGAACAAGCATTTATACCTCTTAAAACTTTCACACATTTTGTTTAATTACAACTATAACTACATTCCAGTTTGACAAATTTCTGGATATTTACTGGACAAATCTAACCCATTAGTATGCTTTGATCTTAGCCCTCCTATTGTACCACTGCCAATAATTAATTGTCCTTGTGGAATATGACCCCCACATCGTCCACAACCTCAATTTCCCAAATCTTTTGCACCTTCTGACAGGTTTTCAACCATAATTGCCCTGTATTTTGCTTGGTCGATCTTCCCATAAATGTCTTCAAGCTTCTCCCCACAGCATGATGCTGCCACCACAATGTTTCACTGTGTGGATAGTGTATTCAGTGTCATATACAGTGTTAATTTTCTGACACACTAACAGTTTTGCATTTTTGCAAAAAAAAAACTCAATTTAGGTGTTACCAGAGTACCTTTCAAAGGTTTGCTCTGTCCCCTGCTTTTCAAAACAAACATGCTACATACTTATAAGGCTTTCTTTATACATTGTTTTTTTTATTGCCACTCTTCTATAGAAAACACATTTTTGGAGTGCAATACTAATATTTGTCATGCCAATAGATTCTTAGCTGAGCTGTGGATGTCTAATGCTTTTAATGCACATATCATCAATTTAAGTGGACGGCCATGTATTGGTGGGTTTATGTGGAGACTTCATGCGATACTATTTGCATTTTTGGATGATGAAAAGTGAGCTGTTCAAAGCAAGGGGTATTGTTTTATAACTTCACCCTTCTTTTCAAACTTTTTCAATTATTGTGGTTCTAATGTAATAAGATGTGAAAAATTATAAGGGTTATAGGCAGTATGTAAAGCCCCTACACTTTACAACACTTTTCTGTTGAAATGTCACAATACTTTAAACTGTAAGTGTGTGGGATTTGGTTCCCAATATGATATGGTCTATAGCAGTTGTCTGCATTCAGAATTGAGAACAGTATGATGTAACTATGGGTGAATGATAAGAGGTAATAGTCACAAACTACTGTAAGTATGTCAAGTTTTTCTTTTGCCTATAGGTTAGGGAGGCATTGTTTCTGAGTTTCTGCATTGTTTAAGGAATTGCAAATTATCAGTCACCTGGGGCATTGACTTGCTGGCGATATGGTTGATTTATTGGCTCTGGATTTGATAAGTGCTTAAAGGAACAAAATGGTTAAGATGGACTAAGTGTGATAGGAAGGGTGGAGGAATAAGAGCCATACAGTTATAATAGCTCGGCCTGTTTCTATCCTTGCTGTGATATCTTGTGATTTAATTAAAGGTCACATGGAAAGACAATAAGGAAAACAAGAATATAAATATAAATGTTGAAGATAGGGTTAAGGCTTAGCACTGAGCTTTTGAGCTTTTTTAATTGTTCTGGTGAAAAGTATACCACATTTATTGGAAAAATACATATCTGTTGGATACCAAGAATTCTGCTACAGGAACGTTTTCTGTTCTGTGGAAGCATGATGACATTTTTCAAAACCTTATGACCAAATTATAAAAAATCATACAGAACCATCTGAAAGAAAAATTACTGAAATTGTTGAATGAAGTGACAAACGAATACGAGAGTAGCATGTGTGGTTAATGAACCAGCTACAGGCCACAGCAGACTGCTGGAAACTTGCCCCAGGTGACGAGATATTTGTGCTCTGCTCTGGGCTATCCATCTGCTCTGCTGGAGTGAGGATGTTGTTTTGAATGTCTAGATTAGTGTTAGGATGGACAGTACTATGAGAGCACGCCGATGGATAATGTGTCTGTGATTTATAGCTCATGATGTTCCCTCTGGCCAGGAACCTGAACAATATCTGGTGCCAGTGACACTCCTTCCTTATGCCTTAATTAATTAATATGAACTAATGGGATCTGCAGGTGTGAAGTACAAAGTGATGCAATGGACAGTGCTGAAAGAATACAAAGAGTACTGAATGTTCTCTGCTGGCCATATTTATAGGCACACAAAAACTTGCTTTTATAGCAGGAGCATTATCTCACACAGAAAACATTAACAAAAAGTTCAATGTTTAATTTGCATACATATATTCAGTGAAGTGTAAGTCCCTTATTAAGAAATAATTGATTTTTGTGAATTCAGAGGAGTCACACTTATCGGTATATCTGCAGTCAATACCTTGTACAACCCCCTTTTGCCAGCGGGACAGTACTTAGCCTTCTACAACATTTCAGAAGAATGGAGAACACTGACATAATGACCTATGACTCTTCTTTTTCTTCTTCTGCACAATCTTTCTAGTTCAGTCAGAGTTCTGGGAATTTTACTGTAAATTTTACAGGCTAGGTTACTGGTTACTGGAAAAGCTTATGCTTAGTTTTAAATGACCAAAGCACATGGTTCTAGTTAAAGTCTCGGGAGAGATTTCAACAAACCTTGTATGTTTTGTTTTGTGATGGGAGAATTAAGACATATTTAATCTGGCAATACTTTTAAACAATACTTTGACAAGTACAGTGGAAAGCATCTTATGGTAGCTAAGGAGATTCCAATCAACAACGACCTTTGGAGTTTTTTACCTCTCTTACCATCCTGCCTAGGGTCCAAAAACATGGCTTTTATTTTGCAGATTTTACTTATCTTAGTGAAGGATGCCAATAAATGTAGGTGATGCTATGTCAAATCTGGCTTCCTGGACAATAAACTTTTAGAAATGACAAAATCATTTGGATATGGAGGATTTTGATAGCTCTGAGTTGTGTAGCTCTGCCTTGGAGCAGGCGGCTGGGTGGGTTAAGAGGCTGGGTGCACCTAAGAGGTCTGCTGGTTTCCTGGTTGCCCCCGGGGTCCTTGGATCCTTGACTGTTGGTGGAGTACTGATTATGTGTTGTTGGGACACCTTCAATGGATGAACATGGACTAAGTGACTACGATCACGCCGATTGTATGCAACAAAGTTAAGTACTGATTTTGCTGTTCAACTACCCAGCATTCAGTCATAAAAAGGGTGTAATAAGAGAAGCGAGGCTTAACTTTTCTTCTGAGGCCTCCAGAAGCAGCCCTAATCGAAGTGGATTTTCTCCTACAGCCTGAAAAAGAAGGCATCGGGACCGTAACATCACCTTCCTGCGTGCATGTCCAGGTAGCGAGAGCTACCCCTACTGAAGTTGCTGCACTGTGCCTTTGTCGTACATTTCGGCCTGGCCAGCTGAACAGCTACTGATAGTAGCTTTGTCAATGGCCACACGTGCATTACCAGGACAGTTTTGCTTCCCTCAACTCGTCGCCCAGGACGTCATTTCTCCAGCACAGTTCTGGTATGACATAGCAGAGAAGATTAGTTTAGAGTGAAATAATCTAAATGTTTCTTTAATGATGTTTGTTTTTGTTTGTGTTGAGAAAACTCGACTAAGTGCCAGCACTTAGCTAACGATGTGTTTTTAAAGTTAAGACATTTAAAGGGTGGTTTTTAAACACACATCGGCCAGATTTCAGATTCCTCAAGATAATCCTTGGTTCCCAAACATAAATAACATTGAATGGTAATTTTGCATCACTTTATTGGCCATGGTTTTTGACCATCTTTGAATCACTTGTTCATATTGTATATAGTTGGTCTTCCTTATTCTTTTATTTTGCTTGGTTGTTTTAGTTGGATTGTTCTAGTATAGTAAAGAGTTTGTTGGTTGAAATATGTTTGACTTTGAGCTACCTTATATTTGCTAATAAATTCTTGTGAATTTATTACTTGTGTGTGCAGAGTTTTACTGTTCAATAATGTCAGAGCTTGGCTCACCCCTTTCTCTGTTGTCCTAATACCACCACCTTATTGGGCTGGTATTTACCGAACAAAACTTAACAGACCGGATTATTACTTAATAAAATATTAAAATCTTAATATTAAATAATATATTTATAATGATATTAATTACAAAAGCGTGCATGGCCTGTTTCTCTGGACTGCTTTTGCTTGGGGGTGTCTGCCCTAATGGGGCTCAGCACTGGGGATCTCTGTGGCATCTTAGGCCGCAGTCTCTGCTGTGGTGGTGTGGACGGAGGTGGGAAAAGGTAGAACCAGTTGCTCTTCCCATTGCTTTGCTTGGCCCCTTCTTGCACCTAATTTTAATGCATTACAGACACATAAGACATTAGGGTTGGGGTGTGAGAGACTCTGCTGTAACTCTGTTGCACCCCAATTCTAACTTTAATTTTAATACACTTGGATATGCACACCTGCATTTATAGCAATATTTCACAATAACTTAGACACATGCACACACCAGAGGTGAAAATCAGGGGGCTGGGCAACGAAGGCGCAGCATGCCCTCTTTTGCACCTGCCTCCATCCCTGTACCAGTATGGCAGAGAGTGATGGAGTGGGAAGAACCTTGGGGGCTCTGGCATTGTCATGGAGGAGGACCTCCCTGTGACCATGTGACACCCCCGGTACACACACACTTACATCCATCCACCCATATAAATAGTTAAAATGGCTGAAGATCATGTAAAAACAAGTTCCTATTTTATTGATGTGGCTGTTGTACTTTGATGCCAGATGCAGTCTGGATTTTAAGTCAATCACCCAATTAGAAGATCTTCTTAACATGGATTTTTAATTGTTGTGAATGGACACTATATGTTGCTAATCTAATCTAATCTAGATTTCCTTTTTATAAAGAAAAAGTGCCTCTCCACATGGTATGCTCCAAATGTTGAACTAGATAGGAGACGTGAGAAACTAAATTAAATGAAGTACATCAGAACTGACTCTCAAGTGAAATGTAATAGCAGGCTTCGTGTTTAAGAGTTCTAATTTTTTACAAATTAAAAAATGTTATTTTACCTATTTCTTGCTTAAGATCACTTAGTTAAAACTGTTCAAATCCTTGTTATAATGATTTCAAATGTGGTACTTCTTAGGACAAGGATTTCAGCTAAAATATGCCCCATCAACAAGACACACACTTCTTTATATCTGCTCTAAGCTCCATGTCTAAGAGCATAAAAATGTTTTGGGGACAGAGAATCCTGTCTCAGCCAAATACAACACGTGTGAAAAATTACAAATACATGCTCACATGCAGTCTACTTTGAATGTGATAAAAACCCAAAACATTCAAATGGGAAAAAAATGTACTCTGTGTCTGTGCAGGATCACTCACTCTCACACACATAAACAAAGACAGACCCCCACACATGTGCACTCAGGCAGCCGTGCACACTCACTGTCACGTGAATCTGCACGTGAGTTTGGAGACACTGGGGTAGAGAAATGCAAATGCTCATCTTTTCAAGTCAGTGGCATGGCATCCATTGGGAGATGAATGTGTGTGAGAGAAAGGGGGACATATTGAAAATGAGAGCGAGATGGCGCTGATTCACTGTGTCCCCCACCTGCCACAGCATTCATTGCTGGGTCAAGACATGCTTGTCACGCAGCAAAAATGCATGACACGGTCTCAGGAGAAAGTAGTGTCGCAAAGAACTCTTTATTCTTTTCACTTCTCTTTTGATCTATTCTTTTTACCCTATGTAACATGACTTTGAAGCGTCATTCTTGAGGATGGCAATCCGTATCCTTGGCTTTCTTTGCTCTCAATTTTCACTCCGACTCTCATCGTGCTTTTCCTGCATTGTCAGGTTGCCAATCGTGTGAGTGCAAGATTTGTGGAAGCACATACACGCTGCCGCGACACTGTGACTGACCTGATTGCATAGAAAAAGACACGAGCTTGGGAGTTGCAAAAATAGTGGCAAGATTAATTTTAGACATTTTCGGGTCTAAATGATCCTAATACTACTCCATGTCTAATGACTTATAATAAAAGTTTAATATGATATAAATAACTAATTTAAAACCAAAAAATATATTCTGATGGCCAACAGATGTGCAAAATGGGGAAAGAGGATAAACAATAAGTACATTTAATAAGTCAATAGTAAGTATTTTTAAAGCAAAGAGCCAGAGGTGCATTCCTTTTCGACTACTTTTCAATTTTAAGAATTTCTTTTAAAATTTCCAATAAAAATGCTTGTCTGCACAAACGTGGCCAATAAAGCTGCTTCTGATTCTTGAATAGCTGTTTTGTGATTTCAGCCAAACTATAGTTTTATTTCAAACAAATTACTTGTTTAAAATCATCACAGATAACACATCAAATAATAAACCCAGGTTTTGACCATGCAATATTACAGTGAATTCGACCAGCTCTCACGGCATTCCTCCTTTTATATCATAATAAGTAGCTCAACAGCAGAAAACACATAAATAATTTTTCCCTATTTATGTGTATTGGAAATAAGATGCAATACCACAGGTGTGGAACCACTTAGCAGTGTTTCTTTGTGAATAAGGGATATGTCTGTTTATGAACAATTCCTAAAAAAGATATTTCAACTTAGCATTAAGACATTCGGTCAAATTGTTACATTTTAATATAGCAGTTTTATGAGTTATATCACAAGTTACTTTGTTTTTATTCAGTACAACCACACTGCAGTTTGTTTGTTTCCTCATTTTGACTAATTTCCTGTCCAAACTGTCCCACATTCATAATTTACAATCAACAATTTGTGTGGCTTCCAATACTCCATTTCTACCCTAGCTAGTCGTTGCATTTCTTAGTAAAAGGAATAGACAGCAGTCCTCAGTCTGTGGCAAAAAGTTGAAAAACGTGGCAGGTTTCAGGCTAAACTCATCAGGGACATATTTGTGCCACCAAGTGATATATTTGAACCACCAACATTAAGTGTTGTTCTGTGTCAAGGCACTAACCTTCTATTAACCTGTCAGTTTCCTAAAGATTTGTCACTTTTCCTATTAAAAAAAAACACATTGCATTTTTGCTTCCCTTTTTTCACTTCTGCAGCCCTTTTATGTGGTATATTTTCTTCCTGAGAGTAGTATCTAAAAAGGACCACCTTAATTTTTTTTAAAGGGATGGGCAGGTAGGGACCACTGACAATCTTGGGGTGGCACACTAAAACCAAAAGCCATAACAGACTCTTAGGAGTTTTATTATGCTTCTCTCATATATTTTGAAGAATTGAAACATATCCTGATGTAATGCCATATATTTTTTTATATTTGAAAAATCTGCAATAGGAACGTTAGGGAGGACCTTCTGATTCAGGCTAACAGGTTTCACTTGATAATGTGTATAGATGATTAAAGCTACATTTATTCTTTGCTGTCAAATGATTTGGAAAGTTATCTTTATCTTGCCAAAAATCTTTAAAATGCTTTGGAATTCTTACAGGAAAAAAGCTCAGAAATCAAAGCATAAAAATGAAAGCAGAGCAAACTCAAAAGCACCGTGAAAAAACTCAGCAAAACAAATTTTGATGTAAATAAATAGATTTATTCTGCCTTCAGTGACAGGCAAAACCAATAAGTTACCCCTAGAGAATATGAGTTGTCTAATCTCTCTCACACAATTAATCATAACACCATGGGGTACTCGACGCTTAACCTGATATAAGTTGGATCTAACATTGTTTATCTCTACAAACTATTTTCTGTTTTCATTCTTGTGCAAGTCCTTTTACACCATATTTTCTTAACATTTGCTGGAGTATACTGTGGTCGATGGCATTTAAGGCTTTTTTAAGATCAAGAAGGACATTTATAAAAACATGTCTCTTGTCTGTCTAGCAGATATATCTTCAACAATGTCGATCAAGGCCATAGATGTAGAATGATATTTACAAACCCATACTGATTAATACATAACATTTTTATTTGTTTATAACTTGATCTAATCTGAAAACAAATAACTTCTCTTACAATTTTAAAACCTAAGGAAGTAAATATATTGGTCTAGAATTGGATTAAATGGGTTTGACGTAAACTCCATTTTGTAAATACCAATGCTGGGATTGCTGCAGATGGGGGAGTGTGTTAATCAAACAGATCAATGTCCCACTTTGGGAGACGGTGTGAACGCACCATAACGGCGGTGGGGCGAGTTAGCCCGATAGAGATCAGACCAGACTATCGACACTGAGCTCCCGCAGCCAGTCATCACAGTGAACGTTAAACACAAGTGATTTCTAACAGTTTGTGTTAGTATTATTTTAATGTATTGTGTCATTTGTTCATGTAAGTCGATACGTCTTTTGGTTTTCCCTCTTTCCTTTTGCTTGTTTAGGACAATTCTGGAGAAGATGGGCCAACAGGGAAAAGTCACCCCCTTGCAGGCCCAAACAAAAGTGGGACAATATGAAAAGGAAATATAAAGTTTGTTCAGAAGTTCTCATGTCACACACAAATAAAAAATATTTCTAAAAGTCTTATTGGTTTCTCTGTTTAGTCAACTCTTTTTTTATTCCCTCTAACTTTAGGATTGCAAGTATCCAGGGTCAGGAGAGGGAGTCAGTGAAAAGCCCACTGCTGCTACTTGGCCCTGGTTTGTCCTTATGAATGAGGTGTTGGGACAGAGGCCTTCCACAACACCTCCTGTCCTGATTGCCTCCATCCCTGAGGACACTCCAGGGCCAAGCGGAGCGGTGGGCAACCAGATGGAGAAGGAAGACAGAGAGCCAGCAGGAAGGGGTCAGAAAAGAAAGAGGGACAGAGATGATGGAGTTGATCAGGGAGGACATGAGGGCACAGAGAATGGACAGACTGTTTTCCATCTTAAAAAGAATGGTACCGAAATAAGGTGCTATATAATAAATAAATAAATATGTTTTGTTCAGATAGTTTCTTAAAGTTTTAAGCTGTTCTAATAAATTTCTAAATTGTTTTTGTCACCAATGTATTTTATTTCCATTTGACCCAATAATACGTCAACTTCATTTAAATTTCTAAGCACAGTTTATTTTGAAAATTACAAATAGCATTTTAAACAGAATGTGGAAAAAAAGAACATTCAAACAGATCAAGATTACAAGACAAAAGGCATAAAATAAAACTATGTACAAGTATTTACAATGGCGACAGCAGGATCAACCTGAGTGACCGGTTCCTGGAACGACTCTTCAACAGAACAAAGAGGCAGATGTCTTTCTGAACACAAAGTCTCTGGCGGTGTGGCTAAATCTCTCGCAAGGTCAGAGACATGGATGGGATGCTGCAACGGAGACCTGTGGTTTGTCTTTCTGGATGGTGAGCGAAGCATCACACAGGTGGTCTGCAGCTGTTTATGATGCCTCTTTCATCCATCAAGTTTAAAAGCTGGCTGGACCACATCACTAAGATGTAATCAGGAATATGCAGAATTAGAAGATGGTGCTCACAAAATATGACAATTAGTTATACCCCATCACATCTATGATATTATACTTGCCTTTGTGTTTAACGTTCACTGTGATGACTGGCAGCGGGAGCTCAGTGCCGATAGCCCAGTAGTGATCTGACCGGACTATCTCGCCCCACCGCCGTTAGGGCTGGCGAAGCAAGCCGGCAGTTACTATGGTGGGAGCAGAATACTCCGAACACGTCGGAGCACGTTTGAAATTAAGCGATGTCTTGATAAATCAAGCAGATTTTTCACGTCTACACAGTTATATTCCCGCAATAAAAACATTGTAAAAGTTCATTTGTGTCACAGAAAGTGTAATTTTTTACTCACAGCTTTTGCCACTGTGGTCCGCCATGGCTGCCCCTGTTTGAACAAACCGCTTCAACCCGCAATGAATCATGGGAAAAGATGGACCACGAAGGATACTCAGAACTCATCCTTCAAATCGGGCAAAAGAAGGACACATTTGTCGGCAGCATTTTACAGGCCTTCCGCCCGGCGCTGTGACGTAATCGGCCCGCAAGTACGCACTTGGAAGGATCCAGCCACTGAATTGGGACACACCCTCGTCCTGCACATGGATCCTCCTCCTTTATTGACCAATAGTAGAGGAGCTGCAGCAAGAAGGCAGCCCTCCTCATTTGCATAATGAAGCAGAAATGCATATGGTAAAGGAAAAAGAGAGATGAGGAAATGTAAAAAGAACAAAGGCATGTGTAAGGAAAAGGAAAAAGAAAATATTTACATTTCTTGATGAAAATGCATGTCTAAGGAAAAGGAAAAACAAAATATATATATTTCTGCTTTTATTTTTAATTTTGTCAGGATCGGTCCTCCATAATAAAGAGCATCTGCATTCTGATGTGAGAAACTCAGCTCTTCTTCTTTTTCAGCATATCTTACAACAATAAACGGAATTGCAATAAGAATGAAATAAAACAACATTTTACTATAGTCCAGTACCAATAATCCAGGAATAAAAACATCTCACCTTTTACACTTAATATGGGAAATATATCATAGCCATATTATTCCTAATAATTATAATATTAATATTTTATTACTGTTCTCTTCATTATTCTTATCATCCACATTAATGGTAATTACTTGATATTTACTTGAATTCCATGAATATATACAATTTAGGTATTGAGGACCTGTGGTAATAAAACTGACAAAAATCATTCACAGTCACAATTTGATTGATTTTCCCATCAAATCCCTGTATAATATTTAAAAAAATGTTTGGCGAGATTGTGATATAATAGCGTAAGTTATAATGCTTCTCTTGTCAAAAAATCCATATTGTTAACAAGATGTATCCGACATATAGTCATAGATATGTAATGTCTATTTTTACTTGATCAGGGCATGTGATCAGATATGGTGCAGTGTTTCATTTATACCATAATTTTAAGTTTCATAAAGTTCAACACAAACTACAAATATATCAATATTTACCACATCTACTCAACCATGCAATGTGAGCGTTTCATCAACTTACCATCAATGGTTTTTGAGGACCGGCCATAAATGTGGGAGAAAACCAAGCAGGAAAACCACACTTTCCAGATCCAGACACTCACTGACTTTTGTAGAGACATCCACTCATTGGTCGAACATTGGTTTGGCGAATTTTGTGACAAAGCAGGATTTCTGCTTAACGACCAGGTGAAGTTATATGGTTGTAAAAACTTCTGAAGTGCTGCGATGACATCAGTAAAGTATTCTGGGGAAGTGACCAAATATACCTCACTTGTCCTATAAACTAAAACCATAACTCATTTGCCTTGCGTAGGGCTGTTATTCCTTTTCAGTTGCAGCCCAACCACTTTGTGGGGTAAAGATCTTGTGGGGTTTTCTGTGGGGTTTTTTGTTAATGAAATCAAAAGGGGCAGATGGACAGGGACTTTCAGTGGTCGCTTAAAATTTAGATGCCACAATCATTTTGATTCTGTAATGGTTTGGAGTATGTTTGGGCTGGGTGTGTTTTTGTTCTCTCTCCAGAAGCTGCAGGACCAGTGCCTGGGGAGCAGCGACCCTGGCTGAGTGCTGCACTCACACCTGACTGCTATCAACTAATCTACATCAGAACAATGAAGGAGCTCTCTGACAATAATTCAGAGAGTTCCAATGGTCAACCATTATTGGTAGCCGGTCAAGCCAACCTCGAAACTTATTCCTGAGATTTTCTTGAGAACTCTTTATCCTAGGATATTTATATTTTTGTCCTTTCCACTCTTGGAACACCTGAGGAAGTACTCACGTGATGAAGGTCTTTGAGTGAATGCCTTTCATTGTTGCTCTCAGTCCTAGACGTCTTCGAGCCCATCTCACGCCTTAACATAAGCTCCTCCGGAACATTAATCTATCCCCACAATCTTAATACATAGCTCCTTCCTTCTCAAGCCCTCAGCCTGCCCGCTTTCCAACTGACCTCCTGCTCTTCCTGGAATCCTCCCCTCTCTGGATCACGCCCAGAAACTCATCTCCAAACTGGACTGAACCTTCTCCTTTCAGAGCAAATTCCAACTACATAGACAGTAATATATATATATATATTCACACGCATACATACATATATATATATATATATATACTTGTATATATATATATGTGTGTGTGTATATATATATATGTATATATATATACACACACACATACATACATATATATATACTCGTACTCGTTCTCGTCGTGTTCGCTTTATCCGGGACCGGGTCGCGGGGGCAGCAGACTCAGCAGAGACGCCCAGACGTCCCTCTCCCCAGACACCTCCTCCAGGGGGAGCCCAAGGCGTTCCCAGGCCAGCCGAGAGACATAGTCCCTCCAGCGTGTCCTGGGTTGTCCCCTGGGCCTCCTCCCGGTGGGACGTGCCTGGAACACCTCCCGAGGAAGGCGTCCAGGAGGCATCCGGTATAGATGCCCGAGCCACCTCAACTGGCTTCTCTCGATGTGGAGGAGCAGCAGCTCTACTCCGAGCCCCTCCCGGATGGCCGAGCTCCTCACCCTATCTCTAAGGGAGTGCCAGGCCACCCTACGGAGGAAGCTAATTTCAGCCGCTTGTATCCGGGATCTTGTTCTTTCGGTCATGACCCAAAGTTCATGGCCATAGGTGAGGGTAACACATATATATATATATATATATATATATATATATTTTTTTTTTTTTTTTATTCGTAATTGCATAAAAATTTTATGTGTAAATTGTCTAACCTATATTACCACAAGTTACTAAAAGGACTAACCTTTACCATGTTGGTGTTTTTCTAAATGAATGTCATGATCTTTGCAAAGTTTTATCTTTAATTTATGTTGTGTATTTTCTCCATATTTTTCCTTTTCCTTTTTGAATCGGATAAATGTGCAGTTCGTGTGTGTGCTTTATCCTAGTGTGAATGTTTGCGTGTGCTGATCAGCTGAGCAGTCAGCCTACCTACTCACCTGTGGTGCCATTCATCTCAGCTCCTTAATCTGGTTTGACTGCATTTCTCCAGCTGCTGTCGCTGGCAACTGCCGTCAGTGTGATTCTGTTGTCTGGCACAGAGTAATGAAAACACATAAAGCTCTCACTACGTGCCAATGGCCGTGGAGCACAGTGCTAGTAGACCTGTACGTGCTCTCTCACTCTCTTTCTTACATTCACACCACAGAGAAGAGGAATATGTTCTCACCTAATGTACACTTTGACATACACACAGCTGCAGACACTCACCCTCAAGCTTGCACCATGCTGCAGTTAAATTACACAGCTGTCATCAGCCTCTGATTGATGATTCCTTCTTTCATGGCTTTTATGATAAGCTCTTATTGGCTGGGTAATTTTTCTTTGGCCTTGTTAGGATGGGTGGGTAAACTGATTTGGAGTAATACTTGAGCAGCCTCACATTCATGCAGATTACAGCCATTGTGCTCTTGCAGTAATATCTTCATTTTGGTACGTCTGTGCACTTTAGTTGGTATTTGTAGAAAAATATTTGTGGTATTGAAGTTAAAAATACACACAAATTAACATTTTACCAAGTTTAATCCTTTTTTGTGTCTTTCAATCCTCTTGATCTTAATATAACTTATTAACGGTATTTTAACTGCAGTCATTAAGCAAACTGAAACAAGTCCCGCGTTTCTTTCTTATGTCCACTGGAGTACATTTTGCATGCCTGCTTTTTTGAGTCACCAGTCTTTTTATCTTCACTTTGTTCAACTGTGTCATTGTAGGTGCAGGTCATCAATCTTCAATTGGAAATTAAAAAAACATGGAGACAATCATTCAGGAACAGGCTCATTAAAATGTTTTTCACTTGAAACTATTACCCTAATTTTACCCCTATGTGGCCTCTCTCTGTAATGTCTCTATTATGATTGCTGTAAAGGGTTCAATACAGGACCAAAGGACAGGTATGATTGAACTTTAATCAACTTGAAGAGAAGATGGAGCGAGGGCAGAAATTGGATTTATTGGATAGAAATAAAAAAGTAACTAGGCTGTGAGAATAGAAAGGGATAAAGGAGAGAAACTGAGATAGAGAGAAAAAGTGCTCCCTAGAATAAACAATTTAAGTCAACATTTCTTTTAATCAAGAAATTGTCAAATGTAATTTTTTATCCGTGTAAATATATGTATGTTTTTTTATCCAGTCATTTTTACAGGTTGAGAATTTTATTGAATGCACCTGTTAAACTTCCTTTAGGTAGTGTAAAAATGTTTTTAATACCTGTTCGAACCTCCTTTAGCAACAATAACCTTGCACTGATGTTTCTGACAGCCTCAGGTCATATTCCTCTTCTCCAAGTTTCTTAATCTCAGCTGCATTCACTGAATGTCTGTTGGGTTCTACACAGTTCCACTGTGCTTGTACTTTTGCCACTTCATCATATGAACATCACAGAAATTAGTCAGATCTGTTTTTGAATTACCACATCATCCCATTTCTACTAATCTTCTTATTACTCCTGTTTGTTACTTGTGGACATGGAACTCCCCTTTCCCTTCAGTCTGGGCAATCTTTCTAAGAGCCTTTTGTTTTCCTTACAGCTCTTTCAAGACCAATGTGCAGTGTTATTGCTTAAACATTCAGATTATATTATTTGTTCTCAAAATATTTTTATAAAATTCACTTTCAAACAGCTTAAAGAAAGGGATCATGGTCATTTTAAACTAGCTCTTTTTAACTCCCTGTAAAGACTGTGCTAGTGCCAAAAACAAACTTGCGCTTAGTGTGTATCCAGTTTTAGATGTATTAACATTTTATTGTCGTTTTCTTCTGTAACAATTCTACAGCTAACAGAATTTGTGTTAGCATTTCAGCTCAGGAAAATATACAAAATTATTTGCTGCATCCTGTGTAAAGTTCCCTATCTTGTCCCTGCCTTTGGGTGCTGAAACTACTCCACAAAATATCACAGAGAAACCTAAACAAGTCAAATGTGACTTCTTTCAAATGTCTTTTTCAAATGATTTTTAGAAACATTGGGGGGGACAATAGCAGACGTTTATCAAAAAAAGTAAAAAAAAGGGCACCAAACTTTGTAAAATCTTTTTTCAGAACCTTTTTTCAGAACCTCTGACAGTGAATCTTATCTTATCTAAGTCCATAAACAACATAATATCCCTTATCCAGTGTGAATGAGCAGGGGGAACTGGATCTTTCCACCTCAATAAGATAGCTCCCCTAGCAATTAATGAAAACATTTACAGTTTTCTTTGTTTGCTACGTGACAAGTCCAGATCCAGTAATGGCGGTGAAAGGGTTTGGCTCAATCTTACAGGGCAAAACTTCAGATAAACTATGAAAGACTGACTTCCAGAAATTAGCCAGAGAGAGACAAGACCAAATGTGGATTAATGTAACAGGTGCACCCCTACACCTGTCGGGTCAACATTTGTGCAAATGTATGCCAGTTTAACTTTAGAGAATGATGACCCCAAATTCAGTGTCTCACAAAACTTGAATATTACATAAGATCAGCAAAAATTATTTTATTTTATCCATAACTTCCATGTTATGGCCTACACAATTGTTTGGAAGACTGCTGACTTGTCAGTTGTCTAACAGATAATCATTAACACCCTCCACAGGAAGGGTAGGCCACAAAAGGTCATTGTTAAAGAAGCTCGATTTTCACAGAGCTATGCTTAAGCATATCAATTGAAAATTGACTGCAAGGAAAAAGTGTGATAGGAACAGGTGCACAAACAACAAGTATTGAGAGGACTGTCAAGCAAAATCTATTCAAGAGTATGGGGGAACTTGACAAGGAGTGGACTGAGGCAGGAATCATCTCATAAAGAGCCAAAATCCACCGAAGAATCCTACATATGAGCCACAAATGTTGTATTCATCATGTCACGCCGCTCAAAGAGAACATAAGAAGCATCTTACCTGGGCTAAAGAGAAAAAGAACTGAACTGTTGTTCAGTGCTCTTCTCAGCAGTGCCACAGGCTGATTGCCTCCAAACCACACTGCATCGATGCAGTAGTTCATGCAAAAGGAGGCCAAACCAAGTATCACATTGTTGTGCATAGAAATAACATCCTTCTCAGAAGCCTGACATTTCTGTTTAAAATATAACTTTTGTTGATCTTATGTAATATTCTAATTTTCTAAGACAGTGAATGTTAGGCCATAATTTTAAGTATCATCAAAATTACAGGAAATGTTTGGAGCTATACTTGTACTATGTGAACCATAAAATTTTAAAATCCCATATTACCTGAGCAACAGGAAAGAACTATCGCCTAGTTTTTACTTTCCTGCTCACATCTTAAATCCCAAGTGGATGGTTCAGCAACTGATGTGCTGCACAGCATTTAGTAGTTTCTTATGTCCAACATACACTGTGAGCCAATGATTGAGGTAGTGAACATGTTCCATTAAAAGAACGTTAAAAGAAAATCTGTTTTCACCACTGAGTGTGATGTGAAACATTACAAGGCTGATAAAACAGTTTTGTTGTATTCGTTGGTGGACAAACATATAGTTTGTCACAAAGGCAAGAACACATCAACCCAGAGTGACTAGAAGATTGACAGCTCACCTCTGGACTCACACAGAATTTTCATCTAAAAAGCTCTTGTTCCTAACTCGTTTTGAAGCATTTCACTTAAACACAGTATTTCTGCAGGAGCTGTAGAAGAGGTATTGGTTTGTCACAGCTGGTCAACCCAGCACAATTTACAGCTATAGGGACTTAATTGTTTGTTTTTTCCCTGCTCTATTCCATAAACCCTTAGTGGGTTTATGGAATGGAGCGGGCACATTTACTCCTGGAAGGACATGAGTAAATGTGGATTTATTTTTTTGTAATATAAACAATAGGCCAAATACATTTTTGGAATATAAAAAAATGTATATAAAGTTATATAAAATCCATTTTGCTCTGATTACACACTACATTTCATACGAAGCATTTGATAAGTTGACAGTTTGAGGTTAAACGAGTAACACTCATTACACTACTGTGTATCTACCCTGTATTTTTCTATGGTATGGCCACAACATTCCATAGAAATGACCACACACCATTCCTAATTTCACCCAACTCTTTGCAGATGCTCTGTTTGCACTGATTAAGAATCAGTCACCTTGGTGTCCCAAACATGTAAAGCGGCTGACATGGCTGGGATAACATTGAAATAATGCCCCTACTATTTTTTTAACCATAAGGGGAAACTCATAGGCTGTGTACAGTGCAAAAAACCTTTAAGAAAAAAGGAGACAGTGTAGCAACAAGTGACCTACTTTAAGAATAAGAACATGTAAAACATCCACCCACAGGATACACTGACAATTTTTCTATCAGGGTAACTTAGAAACTATACAGATACTTCACATTAAGAACTTGTTTAAAGATGAAATAAAATACAAGGGTGCATCATAAGCAACACACATACTTCACAAACATGACATGACTTAATATTTCTCAAAATATGTTTCATCTCTTTATGTTCAGATCCATGTAAAATGTATCTATAGATAAGCAAACAAATGTGACAAGATAGGAAATAGTATGACAATGGCTTTAGCATTATATTTGACTGATTATGGTAAATATTTGTTTGGATTCAGGATTAAAACAACTTGAAAATGAGCAATGCATTTGAATTAAATCACTATTTTAAAGGCTAGTCCATATTCAACATCAGCTCTAAAAAAGTTGGCCCCTATTAAAAAACATCTGCTCTTTCGGTTGAAAATTGGGATGTGCTACCCTCAGCATTAAATAAGGAAGTTCATTTTTTTAAGAAATTGATGAGTTAACTTCAAATTCAGTTGCAGGAGGTTCCCTGGTTATTTATCCATATGCACAAACTTCTCAGTGAACTCCCTGTTACTTTATGTGTACTTGGCAATTCATGTCAAACTTGTGAGAGTATAAAGCTCCACTAACTGTCAGCGTATCCCTTTGATCAAGCTTCTTTTCTCTGGGTGCCCCCCCAGGGTCATTGTAAGTCTTGCAGTGAAACTTTGCTGTTTTTTCCTCCTTCTGTTGTGCTTCTGATTTTATTTTTTTTTTCTGTCCTTCCAATGTTCCCTGTTGCGTGTTTTGATTTCTGACTTTTGATCAACCAGTATTTTTGCTGCTGGACCCTTAAGGAAAATTATTTAACCTTTTAATGTAGTAGTATAACCCCCCCTCCACATTTACCCTTACAACTTTCTGTATTTCCACTTCTCTCTATTCTTGCTGTGTCCCTAAGGATGACACTGAATCTACTGGACACGTTAATTGTCCTTTTGTTAACATCCTAGTTCTATATTTCTGTCACTGCTTTATCTTTTTTATTTTTTTCTTTGATCTTAAGTTAATTTTCTTCTGCTTCATGCTGCTTCTCATTCTCTTTTCCACTTTTCTTCAATTCCCTTAGGATGGCTTTTTATCCTCCAGCTACATCCACTCCTAATTATTTTTCATCAGGTATTTAGCAGGCATCCCTTTCTCTCTCTTGTTAGGTTCTCTTATTTCTTCAGTGACATTTTTATGTCTTTATTTTTTGGAAATTGTGGCCATCTCTGTCCCCACATAAACTGTATGTGCGTGTGTGTTTTGTGCATCTGAGAACAGCTGTCATCCCACACCAGCAGACCTCTATTTCTGTGACAAAAAGGCCATTATTTTGAGGATGTTCATGGACTTGAAGGTAATTGTTACACAACGTACTTGCTGGCACATCGAGAGGTTTTACTCTGAATAAACTCAAATATCTTTTGCTGTCTGTCTCTCTTATGTACTTATTTTACTGTGCGTGCAGGATCTTTTACAATATATAGATCTTTTATAGAAAAGATATTGAGGGAAATAACCAAAAGCTGCTTAAGATGTTTAAAAATAAACAAACTAAGCAAATGCCTGTCTGTTTGATCAAAATTTAATGGTCTAATTTTTTTAAATTACATTTAAATAAATATTGTAGGAGCTTAAAAATTAGGAAGAACAGTTGGTATTTATACATTTTTCAATCATTGATCACTTTTTGTCATTTTCATTAACCTAATGACCTTGCCATAATGTCAGTTTACAAAACTCTGTATTTAGTTGTTTATATGTCTATTAATAAGGGAATTACACATAGAAAAAGTATTGTACAAGACTGTGAGATATAAAAAAAATATTTTATGGTATGTCCCAGCCACTTACAGCACCCTCTACCATAGTTAAACTGAAGTAGCTTCAATGCATACTTTACTTATTTAAACTTTCAATTAGCAATCCAGTACTTTCTGTTTCCCTGGGATATGATACAGAAGCCCTGTTTTCCTAACTGTTCCATACTTTAAATGGAAAAAACAAGAGAATATGCCACACAAATACGGCATATGTCTGTTGATTTTCATAAATCAGAAAATGGCTAAACTGAAACCGCTATTCAGTAAATATATATTTTAAAACAATTTGAAACAGTATATTTAAACAAAACAATTAAAACAAGATCTGTGGCAAACAGGTGAGGACAAAGACATAAATGTTTCTTGCCAATATATAGAGTTAAGAAGATAGTAAGGGAGATAGAAGATAAAAAAGCAGAACTCTAGCCAGATTCCTTAGTTGAGATTATTGCAAACAAACTTTTTTATTTTAGGGTTTTTATATTTTTAGCAGTCGTGCCAACAAACATGAAGAGTCTAAAATTTGGATTCAAGTCCCACTTAAGTCACAAAAGCAGAGACATCTGACCTGACTTAGACTCAAGGTCTGGAAGTTGAGTCTCAGGAACCATCTTTATCTCGTGAAATTAGAGGGTAAAGTAAGCCAGTAGCTACATGTAGGTAATGAATAATGTTTTTTCCCTTTGAGTTTCTGTATTATATACAAATAACTAGTTGTCAAGATAATGTTACACACTGTACCTTTATAGTAAATAGGTTCTGTGTAATGTTTCTTGACAGCATGTGGCATTAAGGTCACATTTTCAAGTCTTTTATTCATTTTTTTTTTTTTTTACAATTTGCAACAGTTAATAACAGTTTGTGAATTGTATGTTCTGAAAAGGATAACAATGCTAAATATTTATGTGTTAAATCAGCCCTAAAGGTCAGTCAGTCAGTCAGTCATTTTCTACCGCTTATTCCATAGTGGGTCGCGGGGGAGCTGGTGCCTATCTCCAGCAGTCTATGGGCGAGAGGCGGGGTACACCCTGGACAGGTCGCCAGTCCATCACAGGGCAACACACAAACAACCACGCACACACTCATTCATACACCTAAGGGAAATTTAGAGTTACCAATTAACCTAACAGGCATGTCTTTGGACTGTGGGAGGAAGCCGGAGTACCCGGTGAAAACCCACGCATGCACGGGGAGAACATGCAAACTCCATGCCCTAAAGGTAATGACTTGTATTCATAGCCTACAATGATGAAAGGTTACAGGCAGATTAGAATGCATGCACCTGATGTGAGGATGTTAATTTCAGCCAATAGAGACTTGATTCAGACTTGTGACAAAAAACTAGAGAGGACTTGGACTTGACCCATCTTTAGGTGCTGTACATAATCAAGGAAAGCTAAATTTGAGCAAAAGCTGTTACAACACCGAACTACTGCCTCCATACATTACCTTTAAATAGCTAACTGACATTATAAACAAAAGCAAGACTATGATATTTCCCACACTTGTAGTATTGTTGATGAATTAGTTGGATTGTTTAAGCTTTACAATATCTCTGTTACACAAAACACAAATTGTATAATCAAAGCAAAGTTGAAAAATGTGTTTTTCCTGTTATTTGTGATCTCGTTGTGTAACAGCAAACAGTTGCAAACAGGACTTTGACACTCATTAAAATTTAACAGCTAACATTTCTTCTTAATGTCACTCAGACTGAGCAATTCATAATTGTTAACAACCAAAAGGTTAATGTTGGTAAATTATTAAAATCAGCCTGTGTTTTTGTCATGTAGTCGGGGCTAATTCACTGACGGATTAATCTGAAAAACAGTAATTACTTTCGCAATTAAAACTTCACAGGGCGAAGATGTGGATCTTGACAAGTCATTCCCAACAGATGACTTCTGAATGCACCATGGCAACATGAACAGTGATTACAAAAATTATGGGCCATTGTTAAGGTTGGTTAGACATTGTAATTAATTTCTGCTGCAACAACAAGTTGTGTCCAGCCCCCTGCTGACAATGCCTAATTGGTGATGTGCTGAGTCTGTTCTCACATCTGCTAACAAAGGATCTGACAACTCATGAACCTAAAGCTAACAAATTCTTTGCATCAAGCTAATAGGCTCGTGCCTATTTTCATCACTTGTTCTTTGAGTCATGGGTGTTGAGCGAAAGCGGGGTAAAAAAAAAAATCAATGAATGTAGTTTAAACAGATGTTTCATTCACTCTTTCATCCTGGCGTTTGTGTTTCTCTGTCATGTGTTGCTCACTTTTAACAAAATATCCTTGACTCTCTGGTGCTTTCTTGCTATAGCTGATTCATCACAGATTATTTATTCCAGCTGTCAAGCTGATAATGGTTTTTGTCACCACTTCCGTTTCTGACATCAATTTTATATCTCGCAGAGGAAAAATGTTATAAGGAAGATAAATAGACAATGTTCACACTCTGGATTTAGTTTGAGATATTAGGATGCCTGAAGGGATCAAACATTCCTATTTTGCAAACTTTCAAATATAGATGCTATATTTTCTTCATGCCAGAAAAAAACATGGTGGAGTATTGGATTATAGTGGTCGTTTTTAGTGATCTAAGGCACTATTGCCTGTTTACTGAATTCAGCTGTGAAATTCCATATACTGTATATCTGTGTTTGCCCCCCAGCAGTGGTGTATCTGAATAGTGAATTTAGCCTATAAAAGTAAGTGAGGCGCTCTCTTTAAAGATTTTACAAGTTGTGGATACAAGATTCTCTTCCCGTATTCACCACCATACTGTATCATCAATAACTCAATCATCACAGCCAAATGGATTTGTCGATATTTGCTGGGCATGGTAGTTTATCCGTCGAAATCTTTGAGATAAGGTTGAAGAGGTCATGAGCAAAATACAGCCATATTTACACACAAACACCACATCCTGTAATAGTCATTCCATTATAGCAGTTTTTCAGATATAGTTTTAGTCAGTGCTCTCTAAAGATAAACTCCATCTGAGGTAAGGTTGAGATGAAAGACTTCAAAAGACATAGAAGGTCTGGGTTGATAATGAGTGCTTGAATCTTTAATCAAGCTTGTTCAAGCTTTCAATGTTTTGATCTGTCACTTTAGATTTAAATTTAAATAAATTTCAATTTATGTTGTAAATTCTATTATCTGATAGAAAAGCAGCACAAACATTATTTTTGTGTTTTAAATTGCAAAGTGGAAAAGAAGAATTTTAACACAGTATCTTTAGACATTATATTACAAAAGCTGAGGTCAATTATTGTTTGAACCTCAAGGGCTCCTATTAATTTTTTTTCTGTACTCACTGGGAAGACGATGCTTTCTTGGCTGCTTTCTTGTCATTTTAAAACACCAGCTTACTTTAGAACCTCTGTTGAAAGAGTTACAAATGTGCTAATTTGTAGCCCCTTGGCAGCTCTTTTAGAAGTTATAAAGGCACTTGATTTATGATGAAACTACTCTGAAATTAAATGTTACTTCAGGGCAAGTCAGTGAAATGTGATGATGTAGCCAGTTTTGTTCGCAAAGTTTATATTCCACTTCAATCACAATATACTTAGTAAAGCTAAGATACAGATTGCCTGGCAAACGTATTTGTACCTCTTAAACCTTTTAAGTATTTGTCTCTCTGCAACCCCAACGTCAAAGTTTTTCAAGGGATCTTATGTGAAAGAGAAACACAAAGTAGTGCAGGTTGTGCAATTCAAGAAAAAAACATGTCAGGGGTTCAAAAGTGTAAAAACCGAAGTATTGTGCCATACATTCATATTTAGCTCCATTTACTCTGATAGCCCTAAATTAAATCCCTTCTGAAGTCACCTAATTAGTAAACAGAGTCCATCTGTGTGTAATTCAATCCAATTACTAATACAGCTGCACTGTAAAGGCCTCCGAGGGCAGAATTACGAAGATTAAAGAACACACTAGACAGGTAAAAAGTTGCGCAGAGGTTTAAAGGAGTTAGGTAATGCAATAAATATCTCAAGCTTTAAACATCTCATAGATCACTGTTCAAACCACCATTCAAAAAGAGAAAGGGTATGGCACAACCACAAATGTACCAAGACATAACTGTACACCTAAACTGACAGGCTGGGCAAGGATAGCTTTAATCAAAGATGGAGCCAAGAGGACCATGATAACTCTGGAGAAGCTGCAGAGATCCACAGCTCAGGTGGGAGAATCTGTCAACAGAGCAAATATTAGTCATGCACTCCACTAATTTGTTGTTTGTTAAAAAATGCCATTGCTAAAAAAATGCCTGCTTGCTGTTTTCCACAAGCCATGCAGGGGTCAAAGCAAACATTTTAAAGAAAGCATCCTGGTCAAATAAAACCAAAATTTAACAGAAGGAATCCACCATCCCCACTGTAAAATATGTTGGTGGCAGCAACGTGCTGTGTAATGGTAAATGGTAAATGGACAGAACTTATATAGCGCCTTTCCAGTCATACTGACCACTCAAAGCGCTTTACACTAGAGCCACATTCACCTAGACACACTCACTAACACGCACACCTTCTTACACCGATACGCAGATTGGTAGGCAATTTGAGGTTAAGTGCCTTGCTCAGGGGCACATCGACGTGTGGCAGGAGGAAGCTGGAATCAGACCCACAACTTTCGGATTGCAAGACAACCACTCCTTTCACTCAGCCACAGTCGCCAGTGTGGATGCTTTTTTCCATCAGGTTACAGGGAAGCTGGTCAGAGTTGATGGGAAGATGAAGGGATCTAATTGCAGGGCAATCCTGTAAGAAAACATGTTAGAGGCTGTAAAAGACTTGACAGTTTGTTGGATCTTTACCTTTCAGCTGGACAATGACCTATGCGTACAGCCAGACCTAAAATGGAATAGTTTAGGCCAAATCCAGGATTATTCATCAAGAATCTGTGGCAAGACTTGAAAATTTGTGTTCACAGAAACCCTCCATCCAATCTGACTGAGCTTGAGCTATTTCGCAAAGAAGATTGGGTAAGAGTTTCGGTCTTTGGATGTGCAGACGTGGTCAAAACATATCCCAAAATATTTATAACTAAGTAGATTTTTATTTATAATAAAATGCTAAATATACATGTAGTTTTTATCAAGAGACAGAAAAGTGGCCAGATGGTGAGAGATTCTGTTGCAAAGATTTTATGACAGAAAGCAGCATCTGACCTTACCAATGGAAAAGAATCCAACCTTTTCAGGTTCAAAGAGCTGATGAATATAGATGAAAGGCTTTGACTAAAATGAATCTGCTTTAGATTAAAGATTAGAGCCTTCTGTAGTTGTGATTATGTATGCATTCGCTTCATTGAGCAGATGGAAGATATCAATCAATGACAGGGATCAGCACTTTTTGAGTTTTAAAAGCCAATGACCTGCCCTCTGTTTCTGCTTGTGTGTGCATGTCTTTTTAATGTCTCAACGTGTTATGAACTGAAACAAAAGCCAGATATGAACATCTGTTTGACAAAGATATATTGCTGTTTAACCATATAAAACATGTATGTGTGTTGTGTGTTCTATCACTTATTTTACAGTCATCGCTCCACATGTGGTTGTCTAGATTAATATCAGCTTCTGTCACTCAGCTAGCAGGACTTTAAAAGGTGCTGATCAGCAGAACCACTGATGGGTTAAATACCCCACGTCTTGATGCTTTGATCTTACTGCTAACAAAGTAAGAGATGGCTATGTGGGGTAGAAGTTGACAACGTGGGAGCTGAAGGGGAAGGAGCGAGGGAGGTAAATGCATATCCTGATCAGAGAGAAAGATCCAAGCGACTGTGTTTGAAGCATAGGTAAATGGGGTAAAAGTATAGCAATGCGGGTATAAAAAAAGATGCGAGGAGAAAAGGAGTGATAACACAAAAAGGTGCATTTTGATTAAGTCAACTGCAACAACAAATTGATGTAAAATTCATTTACTTGCCAACATTATTACCATTGACATGTTTAGCTTCCGATCTATAATATAAAACTATAGGAACAACATCTGATTGTTACAGCATTTTTTTTACAGCACAAAAACAACACAACCTATGTGTTGGAAGATTAATAACCCTTTTTAGAGGAAAAAAGAACAAGAAGCTAGGCAAGGGTTATGTTGCTCACAGAGGTCTCATCTCAGCGTTATCAAGGTGGTCTGGGATCTCTCGTAGACACAAAGTCATTTAGACATACCTCTTTGAAAAAACAAAGGTTTGACAGTATGAATGTACATAAAATATTCTGTAGGGATGGGCTTTATCTATTTCTCAACATACTTAAGCATTACCCCAAATATACACTAACATACTGTATAAGCATCTTTCCAAAAAGTCTTGTGAAATTACATCAGGCCATGTAATTTACTGAACTTAAGGGTTTCTTATACATTTAGTTTAACTTACATAGAGATATCAACACATCTATTTTTCATGCTATCA
The DNA here is from genome assembly GCF_021462225.1 of Girardinichthys multiradiatus. Classification (NCBI taxonomy): domain Eukaryota; kingdom Metazoa; phylum Chordata; class Actinopteri; order Cyprinodontiformes; family Goodeidae; genus Girardinichthys; species Girardinichthys multiradiatus. The sequence goes on along the minus strand of NC_061804.1, from coordinate 15,955,236 downwards.
CATCACAGAATGAAGTGATTTTAAGAATACATGACATGACAAAAGCTTCATTGTACTACAGTGACATTACACAACCAACACCTTACAGGCTGTTTTCAGTAACCAGTAAGCTCTACTTTTGCTCATTTTTCATCAATTTGTCTGCTTCTGCTTATTTTTCCACACGTTATCCATCCACTTACCTTGCCCCTGCTTTCTTCTTTTCCATCCATCCTTGATGGATCCAATGTACTTGTACTCATCTTCTGCTTATCTGGGACCAGGTTTCGGGGGCAGCTGTTTCATCAGAGACACCCAGACTTCCATTTCCCCAGACACCTCCTACAGCTCCTCTAGGGGAAACCTGAGGCGTTCCCAGGCCAGCCGATGGACATAGTCCCTTTAGCATGTCCTGAGCTGTCCCCTGGACCCCTTCTCGGTAGGATGTGCTTGTAGCACTTCTCGAGTAAGACATCCAGAAGGCATTCAGAACAGATGCCACCTCAGCTGACCCATTGCCAATCCAAACTGCTCCTGGATGGCTGAGCTCCTAGCTCTAAGGGAGTGCTTGGCCACCATGCAGAGAACACTTATTTCAGCCGCTTGTGTCCGGGATGTCGTTCTTTTGGTAAAATTGAGAGCTTTGACTTTTGATTCAGCTCACCCTTCACTATAATGGGCCAGGGCAGCGTCTGCATTACTGGGGTGGCTGCACCTATCTGTCTGTTGATCTCCCGCTCCATTCTCCCCTTAATTGTGAACAAGACCCCAAGATACTTGAACTCCCCCACTTGTGGCAGAAACTCCCCTCCAACCCAGAAATGCGAAGCCACTCTTTTCTGATCAAGATCTAAAGTTACATAAAAAATAATTGTATTTTACAGAATGGACTTCATCTAATGAGTGGTCATGTGTATGGTTGTCTATGGGGCAGCAGAAAGAGGTGCCTTCCCAGGGTGCCACTCATGCAAAAACAATAACTGATCATTAGATCTCTGAAAAAGTTAATCTCCTTCAGTGTTTTGCCAATGGACACTTCAATGCATGGAGGACCAGATAATTAAACCATTAATTTTACATATCAAAGACAACATTTCAATCAGGTCACAAACAACCCAGGGTTGCCAACTCTGCTTTAAGATCAAGTTCTGTGGAGCTGAATAATTCTCTGCTAGTGTTTAACTTTGTAAACAAATATTTGAAACTTTTCCTGGCTTATAACAAGTTTTTAAATAAATAATTTTGACTTCACTTGAGAGTTCAGATAGCTTCACAGAACCACTATTTCTTACAATCTGTTTTCATGTTTATATTTTTCCTCAACTATATTTCATGACTTTAGCATCTAGCAAAACTTTCCACAGTGAACCATTAAAGATTCATCTTATCTTCAGACAAAAAATGTCAGGCTGACAGGGAACAATGCAGACAAAGATATGTGGAAAATGGGCCAAGACTGAAAACTGAAAGGAATGTGCAGGCTGAGAAGCAGCCTACCGGATAGACAGATAGAACAGCCTAGCCAACCAAATATTCGAAAAGGAAAACATGCTTTCTCACTGTTCTTTATAGCTGTGTCCTCTCCGGCCACATTCTTCAAAGCCATGGCAGAAGGTGACACTTGCAGATTTGCTCCCTGGCTTCTTTATAAAACCTTCTCCAGTCTATTTACCTTCTGCAGGGATTACACTCAGCACTCATCTTTCACTGCTGCTCATTTGGGAAAATGTCTGTTGTGTTCCACTGGCTCAGCCACGGTGTGCTTTCACATACGTGTCTACGTGTGGATGGAGACAGACGGAGGCTGTGTCTTATGGAGAAAATTTGTGTTTGTCAGTTGTGTAATTCTATCATGGGGGGTTTCTTCTCTGTCTGTGAGGCTACTTTCATCCACGAGTGTCTCATTTGGCACAAAAATGATTTTCTGACTGACTGCATCGTCAGTCATTTCCCTGGCAGGCACAACTAAAAGAACAAGCAGGGTGGTTGGTGTTTGTTGTGGAGATCACAGCGTGTCAGTGGAAGACGTCACATGTGAAGAGGGATGATTTTCTTTTAAAAATCTGGATTGAGGCAAGTTATTATTTATTCAGTTTTGAAAGTCAGTTGAAGGGAAACTTCACAATATGTAGATTTGTCTGCATTTCAGATGAAATAAGGGAGCAGTTTCTTTTTTAAATAAACTATGGTGACCCTGTAAATGAATATGATGACCAGCAAGGAGTTTAACCTTATTGTATTTTGGGTTTTCAGCGGAACGCCATGAAACATACTCAGAGATTATTTTCGCTTAGAGACTTGTGCAAAGTGTTTCCCTTTTCTATTTCTAACTGACAGTTACAAGGACCCATAAAAACCCAACATTACTGAATAAACACTTCTAGCCTGGTGACAAAAATCAGAACCTTTTTGGGAAGCCTGCATGCTAGGCTTTGAAATTGTGCTTTAAAGCTGTATTTCCTCAAATCTAAGGACCAAAATATTTAATGTGTATAAAAGGTTTTGCATCAGTCACAGATGTTTACTTAAAATTAATCCATGCTATCAGATCTAACTTCCTGGCTTAGAGAAATAGCTCCTGTTTGATTAATGCTTATCTTCACTGGTTGGAAAATATTTATCTGCTTGAGTATGGAATAATCTTGATATACTTGAAAATATCCTTAAATGCAGTTAACACATATGGAATCAAAGACACATAATATTTTTCTATACCATGTCACATGGTGTCTTTTATAAAACTTGTCTTCACTCTTTACGTCTTTGAATCCTTCTAAATTTTGAAAATCCGTTGTTAGGGCTATTATTATTCAGCCTCATTCTTCTGTCAAGTACCAACGATAAACCAGAGGATACCTGAAGGGTAAGAGTAGATTTGACAGGAAAGCCTATTATTCTTGCTACTTTTGTTGACAAAATCTGGGGCTCCTTTGTGGCATCATGGCTGAGGCTCCTAAAGTAAAACCTCGGCTTGAAGATGAAAAACCCTCCCAGCTTCCCCACAGCCGTCAAAAGCCCCCATGCTGAACATCCCTGTCCCTGCAATGACCAACTCTAACAGAAACCTCAAGTAAGGATTTCAGCTTTTTCTGTATACATGCAAGAAATGTCTTGCATTACTTTTTCTGAATTGACGCACCACAGATGTGCCTTTGGTATTGCCTGTGGTAGCTGAAAACCTACAATGTGTGTGTGCAATTGATTGTTTTGCATAGGAGGCAGAAGAATTTTGATTCAAGATGTGCGGTAAGGGAAAGATAACTTTTAAATCTGAGTGGTCTAACAAGACCACTTCATTTCACAACTATGTGTTTGTCGGCAAAAGGAAGAATCAATTCCAAAGTGAATATGTTTCAGTTTTTTGCCTGAAGGTGGCCTTGGAGGGTTGTTGAAGAAAACATCCAGTAAATTCTGCTTTGTTTCTGAGTGCCAGACATCTTTGGTATCCAGATCTTTTTTTTTAAAGATTATTTAGTCCAAAACTGCTGCTTGATTCAACATTTTCTACAATAGTGAGGAATTTGTATGCCCTGTCAGCGGATTCTAAAAGAAAAATGATAAGAGAATGAATGTGACATGTGCCACACTACAAAATCTTATTCTTCCAGCCTGAAAAGTCTTTGGTTATTGAGACAACATCCTTTTATTCACGTCAGTGAGAGTTATAGTTGTGATTTTGCTTGAGAAATAGAAGGCCAGGCTGAATGACAAATTCTTTACTGTTTTAGTTGGGCTAATGTTTAACCCAATTCTACACGGTCATCTGAGCTTAGATCCTATGGGATTACCATCGGGGAGGACTAGGCATGGACTGGTATCCAGCTGTACCATAGTTTAAAACAAATTACGGTTATTAAACCTCTAGAATTTTCCATGTTAACTGAATCTCAATCTACCAGTCCTACATTTTAAAGTCCTCTTTATGAGATTAAATGTAACGAGTAACTCTGAGGACCCAAATCTCAACTTCCTGAACAGTTTTGCACAAATGATTATGCATAGAGCAAACTAGACATTTCTTTTGTAACTTCCATCTACCCATTTTCTATACCCTATATAAATCACAAATTCACTCAAATGACTTCTTAAAGACCCCAAATTTATAGTTTAGGACTTTGAAATTGCACATCTTAAACATGAAATTGACTTGGGACTTGCATTTGTTACCTTGGGACATTAATCTAGACTAGAGTGGAAATATTTGAGACCTCCTTGGTACTAATGAATGATAAACTTGATCCCAACTCTGCTATTTAGTAATCTGGTGAATTCTGGGTGCAAGTAGTTTTACTGGATTCTATTTAGAGCTATAAAAAGTAAAAGAGCTGAATAACAAATTGATGGTCTGCAATCTGTTCTTATGAAATACAATTTTTAAAGGTTTTATTCTTCCATGCATTTGAAATATGTGGCCTGGGATGTTAGGTATAATTACAGAAGTTTCATCCAAACTTACAATTATTCTTTGTGTTTACACTCAGTGGAGGGTGAAGAGATGTATTTTCACAACTGCTTATAAAACTGATTCTGACACAGCCGCATGGATGATTCAATAAAAGCTAAAAAGCCTTTTATGTTTTGAGATACTTTTTCTCTTTCGGCAAACATCTACCACCCACTCTGTCAACTGAAACAGTTTTGGGAGGAAAAATATTTTTTATATTTGTTTTACATACAATGACAGAGTGTGTTTGGAAGAACACACTGCAACCCACCACAGCTAATATTAAAAATGGCTAAAAAAGGGGTAAGAAATGGTGTTGTGGGTGAATAACCTGCTCTATTTCTTTATTTAACCTGACTCACTGCCAGCAGTGCGTTTGATTCCTTTAACTGTTATGTCTGTGTGCAAAGTGGAACACTGCCAAGGATAAGTTCCCTGTCGTGCCATGCACACTACCCTCTCAGATTATTGTCCCTTTGTCAGGGGGGACATGGGGAGCAACAGGGAATTAGGCAAAGTGAGAAAGCTTGACTGCACAAAAACACATTGAAAATAGTAATATACTTTCATATTAAATTTTGGTTATCTGGTTTTTACTTTGCCCTCCTGCATCGTTTTGTATCCCTCTTACTCTGCTCTGTTACATTTGCTTGATGTGATGCTCTTGCCAAATTTTTTCAAGTGAATAAGGAAGGGCTAGAGTAGGTTGTTTACCTAAGTACATTGCTCTCTATGTATGTAAGCAGGCGTGATTCTGTGCTCATGCAGCTGCTGTTTTCTTAGTTTTGTCCATGGCGGATAGCAGTCACCAGCAAACAATGTGATGACTATGTTACAGTAGCAACTCTATTTCTGGTTGATAGATCATTATATTTCAAGGAAATGAAGCCCCAGTGAAACACTGGATGACAGAAATTACTACTAGTGTTAATCCCAATTATGTGCTACAAAGTAACTTAGAGACTGAACACACAACTGCATAAAAGTATACAAATATTTTTTAAGCAAAAAAAGCCCTGCCATTGCAAGGGACATTAAACTGATATATAAACTGCCAGCTTGATTGCATTCTTGTGTACAAACTACACAATGTATTTTAAATCAATCAATCAATTATAAATGGTGATCCAATTGGTTATTGATTAAGATGGAAATTCTCACAGCAGAATACTGGGTAGCTTGATCCTCTTATCAAGTAGCCCTGTTTAGATGTACCAGCTACCTAATGGCCACTGGAAATAGTAAGTAATTAGTAATTAGCCTGTCAAACATTATAATGGGCCTAATAGCAACTAACACTTGTGATGGACTTATACAACCTTGGATTAATGAGACATTACATTTAAAGTACAGAAGGATAGGGGCAGATTTACAAATATCCTTATTCAACTTTTTAGTCACTAAGCCCAGGTAATTCAGCTTCTGAGGGTAAAGTCAGTAGCTACAAAGGGCATGCTGGGATTTGACTTGACATTTAAACTTGTCATCTGCTGCTTTTTTAAATTTTGGTAAAATTCTGCTCTTAAGTCTCTCATGTCATGTGCTTTCAAACGTTTTTTTCCCACTTCCACCAGATTTCGTTGAAGGTGCTCGTCCTGTCAGAGATTTACAAGAGAAGAGAGAAAATCCTGCCTCAAAGTGTTTCCCAGCAGCTTCGTTGGCAAACCTTTACTTTGCTTGAAAACCTTGGTTGAATCAGCAGTATTTGATCGATAATTTATTTAAGGGAGTTGTACTTTCAGCACAAAGCTCGGCTAATATTAGTGAAGTTTGGTTTGCTTGCAAATGCCCAGATTTCTGGCTCCTCATCCTGCATGCCTACACAGCTCAGAGGCTTGACTGCTGACTGCCATAAATCCAAATGCAGACTTGGACAGTACTGGAGTGAAATTACAAAACAAACAAACAAAAAAAGTGATAATATTTGAAATAATGCTATAAATTAGCACCAGTACAACACTTATCCTGTTATGAGTTAATAATTCATATCTTAGTTCAGATCTGTTTTGTCATTAGTGAGAAAATATGCAAGCATCTTCTTTGCAATCCATCACTGCCACTGCAGGATTTGATCTCCTCTCGCCTGGGGAATAACTGTGTGAGAAATATGAGCTGAGAGTGATAATACGCTGGCAAATACAGATTGGAAACATTACCACTAATAGTGCAGAGGCTACCTTTTGGAAGTCAATAATGACACCCTCATCTTTCACTGGCTCAGGTAACTTCCCTGGCTGTCACATCACCCATGCTAATGCAGAGTGAGAGTGGTGTGAGGCACAATTCACTGTAGAGGGGTAAAGTCAGAGCCATAAAATAAAGTTCATGACCATAAATTAGGAGGTAAAGATGATTTGGACTTAAGCTAAAACGTCTGGTCGTTGGTTAGACCTTTTTAGTCTTCTACTAAAAGGTAATTCCGGTGTGATTGCAAATTTATTGCTGCAGATGTCAGTCTGGGTGTTTAACCAAGACCTGAAGTGGGATGATATTGTTCCCACTCTTACGAATGCACAGTGGTTGCAGAACTTAAGGGTGTCTCAACAGATGCTTAACTTCCTGTGCAACAAACTGCAATCAGCTCTGGAGTGACAAGATAGGACTTTCAGTGAATGTCTGTCCTTAAGGCAGAGATGGGCCATTGAATAGTGGAAGCTAGCAACCTGTTGGCTCAAAGTACAGAATTTTACATATTTTCAGAGTCAGCATCACAACAGTGTACAAGTGTGTGTAGATGTTTTGTACGCAGCAAATATAGAAATATATTTTTGCCTTCCCAGCCCTGAGCTCAAACATTTTGACAATAAACTTTTGTGTCTTTTAAAAATGTCTCTACTTTTCTTTTGTATATATTATTAAGACATTATGTAACCCCCTGGGTTCCCCGGAATATAAATACGTTATTGTTGTTTTGAAAAATAACAAATTTAATGTATGCAGCTTAATATCTTAAAATAAGATATAAGAATTTTCAAGTCTTTTGGTAGGAGTTTGAAATGGGCAAGAGTCCATAAAAAGAAAATAAACAGTTGAAGTAAGAAGTCTATTAAAATATTGTGTTCTGTCACTTTAAGAATGAACAATATAGTGTAGTTTGTATGAAAAGTACAGCTCAACACGAGGTGTGAAAGACTAGAGTGCTGCGTATATGTTTTTTGGTTGTTCTGCCTAAAGTCAGATGCTATTGGGGGATTACACTTTGCTGAAGTCTGATTGTCTGGGGCGGGACTAACGACAGGGAAGAAAAACAAAAGACAGACGAGGTGTCTGTGTGGAGTTTGCCGGAACTTTTTATTAGCCGGTTTGGGAAAAGCCGGGAAACCAACAGAAAAAGTGCAACAACTGAACTGTGCACTACTTTAATTTTCATTGCGAAGTTTGGGAAATAAATACTTTAAACTTATAAAGCCTCGTTATTTATGGGTCAGACATAGGCAGTTTACTAAGTTTAATTATTTATGACAACTCAGTACCTGGTGGTTCACAGGAGGTGTAGTAAAACCAGTTCTTGGGGTGTGACCTTAAATAAGTAGAACCCAGAGCGCTAAATCTAGCCTAAGATACAAGAAAGCGCTACAATTATGACAAATTGAATGCTAATAGAAAAAGCTACAAATAATCCAATGCTTGGATAAATCACTTATGTAGTAGTAGTTGTTAAAAACAATAATAGTTAAAAGAAAACAAATAGTTGGACTATTAAATCGCAGCGAGATATAAAAATGCCACATACGCGAAATTGGTAGCCAGAAGATCAGGACCTTGTTTAGCTGCTCCACAGCAAAAACTGTGACATAACAGTTCAAAAAAATGTAACAGAATAGAGAAAGCTGAACAGACTAAAAAATATGACCCAAACATTGTTCAAAAATATCTACACAGCACCTACAAACTCCAAATATACAATAAAATGTATTTAAGTGCTAAATGTGCATTTTGCTTGATATGTCCCCTTTAAAGCCAACAAGTCACCTTCAAACTTGCCCTACCGTTACTATTTAAACATGACTGGCTATATGCTGTAAAGGCAATCTTTTAAAATGCCCTATAAATAAATAAATAAATAAATATATATATATATATATATATATATATATAATTAAAAAAGAAAACAGATGCATTATCTATTGGCACCTTATGCCAGTTGTGACAAGAATAAATGTCACACCTAATTTTAATACACCAGAATCTCACATGGAACGAGTCACAAATAAATTATCTCTGCCTGGTTTCTATTTTCAGAAGAGACAAAAAAAATCTAAACAAGGGTGCTCATTGGTGCTCACTGCAGGATTACATTTGAGTTATATCAAAATTATTAAACAAGTCACAAGCAGTCTTCGACCGGACAACCAACCCTAATGAAATAATTTGTACCCTTCATGAGTTGCTTCGAGATGAACAAGTTAAAAACCCCTTTTTCTACTTTTGTGAATGAATTGAAGTCGACCTACTTTGTGGAGAATGTCTCTCTGACCCTTTTCTCCTGCCAACAAAAATAGAGGAAATTACTAAGTGTTCAACTAATTTCAGTGCAGAAATATGGGGGTTGTAAAATTTAACAGAGATGGGGAAATTGGCAACTTATGGGCTACCTCTGCAGCCTCTGGGAATCATTCATAATTAGATTCACACAGTGGCTACAAGACACCAAACTGCTGGCTGATATTTTTTAAATATTTCCTAATCAGTTTTAAATAGCTTTTACCATTTTCATAAAATTTTTTGTAAATAAAGCACAGTGGCGTTTCTTATATGGACCATATAGCCAATTACTTAGGGGCGGATTAGAAGGGGAGTAGGTATAACTTGTCTGTCAAATGTGCCTTGACAAATTTATCATTGCTTTTATGATTTTACAGTCAATAGGAAGTTGGTGCCTCCTGTTTGTTAAATATAGACCCCCCTCTTCCTTTTGCTGCTGACCCCCTCTTGCTTGTGCTGCAGCGTAGTCACTGTGTGAGGGACTGCACTGCATTTTATCTTGCCCCAGAATCTCTGATGACTTCCTGCATTTTGAGTGGTTGAAGGTGTCAGATGAAGGGTCTTACCCAGGTTGCCACTGATAAGGCATGAACATGCCATACATCTTCTCTCCAGAGAGTCACTATAATTCAGGGGTCTCGAACTCCAGTCCACAAGAGCTACTGTCCTTTTTAGATGGGTCCCTTCTCCAACACACCTGAATCAAATGACTGAATTCCCTCCTCAGCAGTCATTCAGATATGCAGAGGCCTTGTAATGAGCAGTTATTTTGATTCAGGTGAGTACGAGCAGGGATGTATATAAAAGTTGTACGTTAGTGCCTCTGGAGGGCTGGAGTTGGAGACCCCTGCTATAATGAAAACAAGACAGAAAGCTAGTAATATAGAGTACAGTTCCAGCCTTTCCAATCCTTTTTCAATTTGCAGCAAAAGCAGGTTATTCATGACTGTTAAAGAAGTAAACCAATATAATAATAAACCAAGCTCAGTAAACAGATTTACTTGTATTATTAAAAAGATGAATGCCATCCCTTCCATGACTGTCACATAACCCTCATTGAATCTTATTATTTTATTGTTTTCATACATTTATTTCTGGCTGCAGAACAATGAACGACTGACTTTGATTTGATGTTTTAATGTATTTCTGACATGGTGCAAAGCTGCACACAGCACTGCAGAACATCTTTTCTTAGGTTGTTTCCTGGCAACCAGCACTGTGGTTAATATCTCTGCAAAAACAATACTGAAGAAGTCTTTTGTGCTTTAGCTATTGGGGTCACTTGCTGAAGATTCTGTCAGATATCAGATGTCAATACCTTGCCTGGAAACATAGAATCTCAGATAGCACACACAATGAGTTTTCCAAAATATGGTACAACATGGTTCGTGTGCAATTTTTTCTTTGTCAGTTCTTTGTCATCTATTGGATTTTTAATTTCACCATCAGCATAACTGTTCCTTTTTAATGTAGTTGCATTGTTATTCCATTTCACAGACATCATTCCATTTTCACTCAGATCACATTTTGACTTACTACTACCCAACTGTTGCTGTATATTTTAACATTTTAAAATCCAGTCCAAGACATTAAATTAAATAGCAAATGTTAAGTAAGTCATCACATGTGGTATTTGGTCTAACCTTGCAAGAAACTTGCCATGTGTGGGAGAGGAGCAACTGATAAGCTTTCTAACTGGCCGTTTAAATGTCTAAACAAAATAGAGTTTAGTAGTTTTGCATTTTAGTTTTTTTTCATAGATAAAAAAGTCTCAGCTGATCTTCTGAGAGTTACTGACAGCGGATGCATGTCTGTGTTCTTTTGTATATCTCATTTATATCATTGTTTATTACTGGAAAGCTCTATTACACGAATGCTGGATTTCTTTGTGTTAAAGAAACGTACTAACAGTCCACAAATTTTTCATAAATAAGAGGTATTAGTTATAAATGTTTTATTTTATTTTTCTGATTCTGCAGGTCAAAGAAAAAACTTGTCTTCACACAGGACCTACATTGGACATTATTCATTTTATTATCAACAATATGCATGGAGAACTAATAAATATTCATTTAGTAACATATAAAATACTATTTTAGTCCCATCCTAAAAAAGATCAAAAAATATAAAATGTGTGCCTAATTTGTTTGAGATGTTTCACTTGTGTGTTAAAACTGTAGAATTAAAAAAAATGCCCCTTGTATTGCTTTGATGCATATGCATAATCATTATAATTGAATTAAGATTGTTTTTATCACTAAATTGTTTACTACATCACAGACATTGCTCTTTCGAAGGATATTTTGATTCACATTCTCTTCCTGTTTTTATATTCATTAATTTACTTTTTTATTTTTTTCCTGTGAGATAAATGCTACTTCTATTAGCCGGAACAATAGATCTTTCCCAGTAGAGCGATGTCACATCTCATTTCTGTGATTGACCGATGCCCTTTGTTGTTGAGCAGACCAGAATGCTCTTGAGCATTTTTTTAGTTAATGCCTTATATTTTGTGCTACTTTTGACTTGGTTTTCTTACGGAATTTATTCCCTTTTAACACTATTACAGACATATTCAGTTAATAAGAATATGTGTTCCGATGAGGCTCATTTGTCAGATAAAGTGTACCTTATGAAAATGACAAACCTTAAGCAGGTATTAAACATAATCTTCATTAAGCCCACATTTCTGTTAAAAATTGTTTTTTATTGGTCAGATGTATTATTCTAATCCTAAATTTTGAAAGTGAAATTTAAAGTGAACATCTTGCAGACAGTCATCTGACACCCTCCACAATAAGGGTAAAGTGACAGTAGGTCATTTCTAAAGAAGCTGGCTGTTCACAGAGTGCTGTATTTATGTATATTATTGGAATGTTGAGTAGAAGAAAAACTGTCAGAGAAAAAGGAGCACAAGCAATGAAGATAATCATAGCTTTGAGACTATTGTGAAACAAACAAAGCCTATTCAAGTTTCTAAGAGATTCAGAATGCGTGGAATGTGGCTGAAGTCTGCTCTTCAAGAGCCACCACACACAACATGGGCTATAGCTGTTTCATACCTTGTGTTAGGCCACTCCTAAAACAGAGACAATAATAGGAGCTTCTTACCTGGGCTTTGCAGTACCTCTGCTGACAAGCTTCAGGGCAGTGGTGTCCAAACTAGGTCCTTAGGGGCCAGTGACCTGCATGCTTTAGATCCTGCCCTGCCTCAAGAAACCTGAACCAAATGTATTGCTTGTCAGCAAGTTCATGTACAACTTGACATGCTTTGGAGGTAAAAAAAAAAAAGGAATTTCATTTGCAAATCAAAAACATACAGGACACTAAATTATTTTGGGGGGTTTTGGGCTCAATTGGATCCTACTGTGCCCTGTTTAGGTAATTCTGTGTTCATTAGTTATTTTTCCCTCAGCCCATCAGTGCATTCTTCTTCTTCTTGTTTTATGGTAACTAGCAACGCACATAATGGTACCTTATTACCTTCCAGCATTACCTCCTCAGTGTATATGCTTCACAACCTGCAGTTCGTTCAATTAATTGGACTCGCCTACTTCCTATGCCAATTATGACATTCCTCTGCTTTAAAGCCAGTCTGTTACTTTTGCTCTTTTTGCTGAATCCTGAGTTTTTCTCCCATGGTTCCTGGTTTTCCTGATTGTTTGCTCTTTGTGGTTCTGGTTTAAAAGTTTTGGATATTGTCATGCTTTGAATATCTTTTTTTGATGCTGCTCATTCTAACTGTTTTGGACCTAACAACAAAACATGACACATATAGCGAATCTGTGAAGTTTAAGGTTTCCTTTGCACCCCCTCTCCACTTCAGCAGAGCCATGGGCTGAAATGCTGTAAATATTGCAAAGAGGAGGTCTGACAGATCAATGAATGCATATATGATACAGTACATGGTAATACTTATCAGAGGGCTGGTATTTCTATACAAAAAAAATTATTTTTTTCTCTTGTGATATTCTCTTTTTTGATAAAATATTTTTATTAGCCATAATATTCAGTCATACTATTCAAAGGGAACTGACACAAACACTTGATATATAACTCTGTGTACTAAATCTATATGTTTCACTTCGAATTGAGTTACTGTCAGTTAAAGTCAATTTAGTAGTTTTTTATTTGATTTATTCTAAACAAGTAAAGTGTCAGAGATGCCCTTCTAGAAGATTGTCCTTGGAATGAGAGGAAAAACACGTGAATTAAAAAACAAGGACACACAGAGCGATTGCAAATGTATAGGGTGATAATCCATTTCAGATTGGACAGTAAAAATACAAGTGAGTGGACCTTTTTATAACTATGTTTTTTAGAACAACAAAAATAGGGCTACAACAGGCATGCATCAAGATAAAAAAACCTCATGAATAGAATAATGATGGGAATTTTGACAAAATAGAAACACTACAGTCCTGTGAATGATAGTATTCCCGATTTCCTAGCAAATGCAGGGTACCCTTAACAAAAGGTAAATACTGCTGCTGAATCATTGTTTAGTTTTGAAATTTTGGTTAAATGATGAAAATGTATGGCTCCAAAGTGAGATTTTAAAATTGGTGTACCCATCCTGATGCGGCTTCTTTCCATTCCATTTTCAGAAATAGGAACAAAGACTTTCTATGTTACAGGGAAAGATAAAAATGTTAAACAAAATGAAAGTGTGATGATTGAAAATATTAATGCAAATTTGGTTTTGTACAGGAGACTCACACAAATATTAAGATGATAGTTCAATAGTACAGTTTTCCAGAATTGTTAGGAACAATCAGTTTCTTACTTGCTTACTAAAAAAAAGGGTTTTGGAAAATACAATAAAGTTTTTACAGTCTCAGGAAGCTGATGGTGAATCAAAGAGAGGGCCAGACCAAGGCCTATTTCTTCAATCCAAAAACAATTCATTGACATAAACGTTTTATAACAAACATGTATTTAGTAATGGAAAAAACTTGATATAAAAGTAATGCAGTTCAAAAACAAAAATTTAGTTAAGTTTCGAATTAACAATATTTTGCAAACTTTATGTAACATTATTCTATCAGGCCCTGTGATGGATTGGTAACATACAAAAATAAAATATTTCAGACTCAACTTAGACTTGTGCCCTAAAGACATGAGACTTAACTTGAACTTGTGGTCTGATACTCGTTTCGTGTTTACAGTTTTTATTTCATGCAATGAAGAGTAAAAGACAGCCTGTTTGTGAGCTACAGTCTGCAGATGCTAAGCAGGTTTTACTGTGAAAGAATGAGGCTGATTATTAGCCAGTGATGTTAGTGGACAATGGGCTGTTAATGGCTAATTTTGTAACAATCTGTTCATGTTGGGTGTAATTTAACAATAATGACCACATGAATTTCTCTCCAAATCAATGTCGTATTAAATGAGTTTGGACCATTCAGGAAACAAAATAAACATAACTTACCTCCAACATTCTATCCCTGTTAAGCTAGCTGCAACATTACAGGACACATCCGACTGAAAATATAAAAATAACAGCACTTTCTATTCCATTCAGCATTTATTTACTTACTACATTTTGTCTCTCCTGCATTATATTTTAATTCAAACACTTAATTTGAACATCTTTACTCTATAGAAAACAGAAAAAAGGTTTCAAATATGAATTTAAAATAGGGTTTTTCAATATTATGAAACATTCTCCTGCTCAGAGTAAGAAGAAGAAAAGTATCCAAATCGTATTTAGTGCTATAAATTTTATGATGAAGGAATGGACAATATGAGGACAGGGATAAACAGGTGTTTATTAACTTTATTAATTCCAGATTCAATCCAGCATCAGAGTAGGCAGGCCACAGTGATGTTAAAGTAACCTGGGTTTGTATGACCTTTAGTCATTTAAGTAAATTGGGTGTTTGTGGATGTGTGTGTGTTTGTGAGGCCCATAGTCTTATACCCCAAGACCCTACTGCTGTGTTGTGTTAAATATGTGAAGGAGGAGGAGATGGGCACCAGCCTGAATTCCCCTTGGGGCCCAGCTCCCCAAGGGTGGCTTGTCCTCTTCAGGTTGGAGGGGAGTTCCTGCCTCAAGTGGAGGAGTTTAAGTATCTCGGGGTCTTGTTCACGAGTGAAGGAAGAATGGAGCAGGAGATCGACAGACAGATCGGTGCGGCTGCCACAGTAATGGGGCACTGTGCCGGTCCGTTGTGGTGAAGAGAGAGCTGAGCCGAAAAGCGAAGCTCTTGATTTACCAGTCGGTCTACGTTCCTACCCTCACCTATGGCCATGACCGAAAGAATGAGATCCCGGATACAAGCAGCGTAAATTAGCTTCCTCCGTAGGGTGGCCGGGCACTCCCTGAGAGATAGGGTGGGGAGCTCGGCCATCCGGGAGGGGCTCGGATTAGAGCCGCTACTCCTCCACATCGAGAGGAGCCTGTTGAGGTGGCTCAGGCATCTATACCGGATTCCTCCTGGATGCCTTCCTCGGGAGGTGTTCCAGGCAAGTCCCACCGGGAGGAGGCCCAGGGGACGGCCCAGGACACGCTGGAGGGACTATGTCTCTCGGCTGGCCTGGGAACGCCTTGGGCTCCCCCCGGAGGAGCTGGAAGAGGTGTCTGGGGAGAGGGACGTCTGGGCATCTCTGTTGAGTATGCTGCCCCCGCGACCCGGTCCCGGATAAAGCGGAAGACGACGAGTACGAGCCCAGCTCCCCAACTGGCCCCCTCATGTCCCTCTAGCACCCACACCAGCCCACTTGCTGTCCTCTAATGTCAATTATAATTGTTTCTTGTGGGTGACTGTGCCTCTGTGGGCAGAGTAATCGTCTTGCATTTGGAAGGTTTTGGGTTTGATTCCAGTGTGCCCTTGTCACATGTCAATGTGCCCCTTGGCAAGGAACTTAACCCTAAGTTGCCTACCAATCTGCGTATCAGTGTATGAACGTGTCCATGTTAGTGAGTGCGATTGGGTGAATGTGGCTATAATGCGCTTTAAGTGGTCGGTACGACTAGAAAAGCACCTTCTAAATTCTATCCATCTACCATTTGTTTTTATCTATTGTGTTGTGCTTCTATAATTTCAAGTTGAGTCAAATTGTATGTTCACAAAACACTTTTGGCAATATTTCTTGACACATTCCTTCAATTAAAAAAATGTGTCATTTTGTAATATTATAAAAGTATAGTTTCTCCATCAGATTCCTTTCCTTACATGTATCTGCCCTATAGATAACTTTTTTATGTGGTTTTGTAGTGCTGGCAATGATTCAAGGGCTACAGACATGGCTTTGTGTTGTGCTGCAAATGGTTTGTTACTTTTCTTCTGCCAGAGGTCATCGTGCTCGGTCTCCCTTATACAGATGTTTCAGTTGGAATGTTCAGTGGGGGTTCAATTCAGCTTATGCTGCAGCTTTATAAGAAAAACTAAATAAATGATTGTGGAATATAGGTTGCACAAGTAATACATTTTTAAACACAAAACAGTTTGTTTCCATGCCCTACCATCATGCTTCCATAGAGGAAACAAATGGTTGCCTCTTAATGTAAGCTACTTTCTTCATGCCAAAGCTGCTGTGAACATTTGTGTAGATCTATTTGTGTAGATCTCACTTTCCAAAACATTTCCTCAAGTGAATAACAAAACAATTTTTTATTCCCTTGAACTGCATTGCAATGTATTAAACTCTTGAATAAACTCATGCTCGGCAGACGGAAGGTTGTAACTTATTGAAAATTCTGTTAGAATCAGGATGCATTGATACAAATTGTTAGCTCTCTTATACTGATAAAATTGGGCTGTATATCAGTGGATTATGAAAGAAAATGAAAGATTAAACAGACCTCAGTGTTAACATTGTTTATAACACAGCGCTTCTCTACCTGTAAAGTACTTGCGAATAAAGTACATCTGGTATGGTATTTATAGCTTCCAATTTGTTTATCAGAGTGTACTATATCTCTGTGTGTGCCTCTCTGTGTTTGTGTGTGTCTCATTAGGCAGTGTTTCGGTGACACTGTTGAAGAAGAGGTCACCTATTAATCCTTGAGGGATCGCACATAGCTACAAAGAGAACAGATGACACAGCACACAGGTCCCTGTTTTCTGCAGAGAGTTGGTAATTAGGGTTACTATCAGTGTTAAACAGCCAAACTCTACAGCATTATTGGAAGTGTGCAGTGATTCACATGGAAACCAAGGAAGCCAGGTATCCTTCGTTTAGCCATACTAGATGGTGCAGTTAAAACTATAGTTTTCCATCAAGATTTCTGAAAACACTTTGGCAAGAAGGCAAAAAAAGACAAACATACATTAAAACCCTTGAAATATTTCAATTTGTTAAAGCTCTTAATTTGTTCTGCCTTTAAGTTGAACTAGTGCTAGTAAATGTAGTCTTTTAATGTCTTTTGGATATGAGACGCAGAATATGATTTACATTCAACAGTAAAAACAGCATATGTGTATACCTAACTGTATAAAGTTAAGTTGTCTAACTCTAAAGCCTTAAATTAGTTTTCCTCGCAGCAAGAGTAACTTAGCTTGTGTTGTGATTATGAATATGAATATATTATTTAATATTTAATACTTTAATATTTTATTAAATAATATTTCGGTCTGTTCGGTTGTCCTGTGAATACCAGCACAATAAGGCAGTGGTATTGGGACAAAATTGAAAGGGATGAGCCAAGGTCTGGCATTATTGAACAGTAAAACTCTGTACACACACAGAATGAATTCACACAATTTCTTAAAATACAAGAATTTATATATATATATATTTAAAAAAAAGTCAACTCAAAGTATAACATATTTCAACCAACAAACTCTTTACTATGCTAAAACACCCCAACTAAACTACCAAGCAGAATGAAAGAATAAGGAAGACTAATGGGCTATGTACAATATAAACAAGTTGATCAAAGATGGTTGAAAATCATGACCGAAAGAGTGATGCAACATTACCATGCAATGTTTATGTTTGAGAACCAAGGATTATCTTGAAGAATCTGGAAATGAAGTTAAGTTAGTGTTGGAACCAATTTAGGCAATAATCTGTATACCTTCAAACAGCAATTCTCAATGCAGGATCGGATAAAACATATATATATAATATTTTAAAGAATGATTTGCTGAATAAAACCAACCTTCTGGATGACCAATTCTCAACGGTGTTTAATTAGCTGCCTTTATTTATTAAAATAATATTTAAATAAATATTATTAAGGAAATAGTAAAATATTTAAGGAAATATTATTTTGAATAAGAACCAAATCTTTCTAGATAAATGGGGCTTAATGGTGTTTAATTGGTTATCAAGTTTAGTAAAATAATATTTAGGGAAATATTTCCTGGTTTGAAAACTAACAACGTTTTTGGGGTAAATGACCTTTAGCTGACTCTTAGTAGGCAAGCATGTGTTCTTAGCTGTTAGCGGTTGGGGGTAACAAAATAAACTTGTAGCTTATCATCAAAATCAAACACATACCTTTAAAATACCACTAATAAAAGGGTTAAAATGCATAAGCATGGATGGCATGTTATGGCCGATCTTCTGTATTTAAAATCGCCCTTTAAATAAAGTTTGTCTTAACTTTAAAAACACAAACACAACACAGGGCTTAACAGCTAATCTGCTAGCACTAAGATAGCTGAGTTTTCAACACAAACAAAACCAAATGTCATAAAACAAAAAATGTTTAGATTATTTCATTCTAAACTACTTCTCTCTGCTCAAAACACAACCTCTTACGTGAACCGTGCTGAGGAAAAGTTGTCCGGGGCAACGCAGTTGAGGAAAGCATCCACTGTGAGCAAAGGGTTAACTTGCAGCCAACCTCCATAGCTGTGGGGGGTGAAGGCATGTTCTGCTGGGCCCTGCACGGTACTGAACTGCAGGTTTCTGCTGTAGCCTCGGTGATGCGGTCCCGTTGTCCTTCCTTCAGACTGGGAAAAACTGCTCCACTCGGCATTGTAGAGACAGGGTCTCTGCTGGGAAATATCTGGGACACAGTTTGCTTCTGTAGACCTCAGAGAGAAATGTCAAGCAACGCTTGTACCTTAATTACCCCCGTTCATGAATGAATGAATACCGGATACACAAATGGCAATTCATTCCTACTTGCAGGGGTTGGACAATGAATCTGAAACACCTGTCATTTTAGTGTGGGAGGTTTCATGGCTAAATTGGACCAGCCTGGTAGCCAGTCTTCATTGATTGCACATTGCACCAGTAAGAGCAGAGTGTGAAGGTTCAATTAGCAGGGTAAGAGCACAGTTTTGCTCAAAATATTGAAATGCACACAACATTATGGGTGACATACCAGAGTTCAAAAGAGGACAAATTGTTGGTGCACATCTTGCTGGCGCATCTGTGACCAAGAGAGCAAGTCTTTGCGATGTATCAAGAGCCACGGTATCCAGGGTAATGTCAGCATACCACCAAGAAGGACAAACCACATCCAACAGGATTAACTGTAGACGCAAGAGGAAGCTGTCTGAAAGGGATGTTCGGGTGCTAACCCGGATTGTATCCAAAAAACATAAAACCACGGCTGCCCAAATCACGGCAGAATTAAATGTGCACCTCAACTCTCCTGTTTCCACCAGAACTGTCCGTCGGGAGCTCCACAGGGTCAATATACACGGCCGGGCTGCTATAGCCAAACCTTTGGTCACTCATGCCAATCCCAAACATCGGTTTCAATGGTGCAAGGAGCGCAAATCTTGGGCTGTGGACAATGTGAAACATGTATTGTTCTCTGATAAGTCCACCATTACTGTTTTCCCCACATCCGGGAGAGTTACGGTGTGGAGAAGCCCCAAAGAAGTGTACCACCCAGACTGTTGCATGCCCAGAGTGAAGCATAGGGGTGGATCAGTGATGGTTTGGGCTGCCATATCATGGCATTTCCTTGGCCCAATACTTGTGCTAGATGGGCGCGTCACTGCCAAGGACTACTGAACCATTCTTGAGGACCATGTGCATCCAATGGTTCAAACATTGTATCCTGAAGGCGGTGCCGTGTATCAGGATGACAATGCACCAATACACACAGCAAGACTGGTGAAAGATTGGTTTGATGAACATGAAAGTGAAGTTGAACATCTCCCATGGCCTGCACAGTCACCAGATCTAAATATTATTGAGCCACTTTGGGGTGTTTTGGAGGAGCGAGTCAGGAAACGTTTTCCTCCACCAGTATCACGTAGTGACCTGGTCACTATCCCGCAAGAAGAATGGCTTAAAATCTCTCTGACCACTGTGCAGGACTTGTATATGTCATTCCCAAGATGAATTGACGCTGTATTGGCCGCAAAAGGAGGCCCTACACCATACTAATAAATTATTGTGGTCTAAAACCAGGTGTTTCAGTTTCTTTGTCCAACCCTTGTAACTTAGTGCATATAATCGCGTGACCGTATGACATTCTTGGTTCCAGTTTGAAGAGTTATGTCTGTTTGCCATCAAAGAGACCTTAGGGCGCTGTGTCCCTCCGTCCAGCTCTGCTGGGGACCTGCATGGAAGAGGTCAGTTTGTTGCAAAGCGGGTTTTTTATTCAAACAGTGACGTCATGGGAAGTCCGCTGTTATTCCTGTTCCTGGCTGTGCTGGAAGTAGGTTAATGCAATTTATTTTGAAAGTTCCAGAAAAGTTCTTACTGGCCTTTAATGTTGTAACCCATGGCTGGGGTCCCAACACTTGGATTATATTATGTCTGTCTGGTATTTACACACATATCATTGGCATTGATATTAAAATTTTAGATCTATAAAGACACATTTGAACTTTTTTTGGGTGATACAACTACAGTTTCAGCATGCTTTAAAAGTAGAACCAAGTTATTTGTTTTTTTTTTCTAAATAGTAACATAGAAGAAAACTACACAAAAAGGCTCTATTATATCTATACACCTACACTAATACTTTGATAAATGTTAGCAAGTTGTACAACAAAACATATCCTTTTTGGCATTTTGAGCTGTATGCTTAAACACTTTTCTTGGTAGAATTGGTGGAACTCATTTAAATTGTTTTGTTTCCTGCCATCCACCCTGTTTTAAGTATAGTCCAAAAATGTTTTGTAGAGGTCAAGACCATATGATCACCTTAATGTTAGCCTCCTTAACACATATTCTAAAACCGTATGTAGAAATACTAAATTCTGTGAGTTTCAACCATCTGACCCACTGTGTTACCCTCAGAGGTTGAATTAGTTTGAATCAAGAACACTTCAAAAATAATTAGGCTGCTAGCAACCACATTTAATAAAAAGTATGGACTGTGCTTACAAACACAATGTGGGCCTGGAAACCAAATAGTTCAGTTTAACTGAACTTTACTAATTCTGTTAAGAATGCTTAAATATCCACCAAGAATTCTAACAGAATGCACATCCTTACACAAAAACGTTGTCAAAAGTACTATTATGATTTTCATCACCATGGTGAGTGTTTGTGAACTTCTGAAGGCCACTGGAGGTGCTGATAGGTCATTTAGAAATATGCATCCTTTATCATCCTTTATGTTTCAGAGCTTTTTATGCATAACCATTCATTCATAGTTGTTATACTCCATTTTAATTAGCACATCCAATCAGGGATCAACATCACAGTTTGGCTTAACTGTCTCCGTACAAAACAAAATGCCACAAAATTCACTCAGTTGTAAAATTCAGATGTTCTTGTGATTTGCTAATGAGCGTGAGTACAAATGCAAATTGCTTATTCACAGAACTTTATCTGGGATGCTTGATACCCGCTGCCACCAGCAAGATTCATGTGGATTTACTAATTGGTAGGCTTACTCAGTGTTACATGATGCACATAATATTGCATCTTCATGATGAGTCATTTGACATTCTTGTTTCTGCTCACACCATCAGTCACAGCCATTAAGGTCACAACAGAGAAATAAACCTCTGCAGCGATTAGCATGAACGATAACTAAACTGATCAAACATTTACATGGTTTTAAACCTGACCCTGGAAGTCACACAAAAAAGTTTCATGTGGCATATTTCCATTATCCTAAACTTTTGCAGTCTTCATTATCATGCTGATGTTATGAGAAACCAAAATAGCTGAAGACATACCTCTTTAAAGGATGCAAACATAATAAACAGACATGAGACAGCTATCAGGTAAGTAAAGCTGCTGAGATTTTGAAAGATTCTCTCTATAAATATCTATTAAGGGATCATCAGTTAAAAGTCACAGCAAGATAGTGGGCATCAGGGCAGTATACAATGGACACCCAAAAAGAAAGTAGTAATAGCAAGTTTTTCATTTGTTTTATAAGTCAATCTGGGGTTGTCAGCTGATGTTTTGTAACAGTAAACAGTAAAACAGGATATTTTCTTACTTAAGATACTGACTCTCTGTCCCAGTTGTGGCAGGAATTTTGTCCACGTCCCTCAGTCTTGAGTTATCCCTTCCCATTGCGCATTATAATCAATATGTAAAAAGTATTCTTGTTAACAAATCTCACATACTTGTCCTGCATCACAGGATCTTTTGGGAGAAGTATGCATGGTCAGAGTATATTGTTCTGTGTGGACAGTCTTTTTTGTCAACAAAATACTTGTATTTCAGTTAAAACAATTGTCAGTGGTGCTCTACTATTCCATCCATTATGTCATCATCATGTTGCTTCAAATTTAGAGAGGCAAACATTCATTTTGTGTTAGAAACCTATGTTTTATAATCATTTCTCTGCTTTGAAAAACAGTCAAAATGCACAATGTGTTTTATTTTTATTTCATACTTTGGGATTTTTTTATTATTATTTGTTTTTACAATATGATGACATTAGCTGTCTAAGAGGTACTTTGAGTTGCTGTAGAGCATAAAGGCACATCCCACTAACCTCAAATGACTGATAGACTACCGGGTACTCCTGGGAGTGAAGGAGTTTGCTAACTCTACGTGCAGCTCAGACATCTGCCTGAAGTCTGAATTTTAATGACTTGTAGGTGGCCAGGGTTCAGTGTGAAGTATACAGCCGTGCCTTGAGCAGAGGGGCATATGCTAATTTCCATGCAGTAGTTATACAAAAGTTGTTGTTTTTGATTGCACTGCAGCAGTACAAAAATAAATGCTTGCAAATGAATCTTGTCACCCTGGTGCTTAAATAAAAAGCTCTGCATCCCTTCTGAAGCATTTGTTCATTCACAAGATCAACAACTAAAGATAAAGTTTCTTCACACCGTAAGGAAGGACAGATTTCCTAATTTGCGTCCTTGTTATCTGTGTTTCTTCACTTGTCAGCTGCCACCCTTTTTGCTGCACATGTGGCTCACAGACAGTCACTGTTTAGAACTGATTAATTTTTTTGTAATTCATGAAAGCTGATCCGCAGCCATATCCTTGGACCAACTACATAAACAGAACTAATGAATTTTACAACAATTACAGTGATTGTTAAAGTATTCCCTCCCTGGAAACATTTTCCCATTTTGTCATGGTATAGTTACAAACCTCAGTGCATTTGATTATGATGTTATGTGATACAGAACCACAAAATAGTTAGTAATTGTTAAGATGAAGAAAAATTATGAATGGTTTTTGAAATGTTTCTCAAATGAAAATCTAAAAAGTGTGTCGTGCATTTGTTTTCAGCTATCATGAGTCAAGATGTTATGCAACAACCTTTTGCAGCAATCACAGCTGCAGAAATTTTGGGATGTGTCTTTACAAGCTTGCACGTATACAGAATACATGTTTTACCCTTTCTTCTTTACAAAGTAGCAAAAACTCTTCTGATTGGATGGAGAATGTCTGTAAAAATAATTTTTCAAGCATTGCCACAAACTCAATTGGATTTAAGTCTGAAATTTGACTAGGCCATTCTAACACATTAAAATGCTGTATGGCTGTATGTTTAGGGTCATTGTCCTGCTGAAAGGCAAACCTTTACACAACTGTCAAGTCATTTGCAGTCTAATAGATTTTCTTCCAGGATTACCCTGTGTTTATCTCCATTCATATTCCCATCCACTCCGACCAGCTTCCCTGTCACTGCTGAAGAAAAGCATACCGCAAGCATGAGGTTGCCACCTCCATGCTTCACTGTGAAGACACAATATAGTGTTTTGCATTTACCATCCTCTCTGCCCCATTTGAAGAAAAGCATCTCCACACAGAAAACAATAAGGTTTTTCACCACACATGGCTTTTGGTATGCGATACGAAAAGTTAAATTTCAGTTTCATCTAACTTTATTACATTCTTACACTTATCTGATAGTGTGTTAAAGATTACTCCATGAGATATTTAAAGATTGGGATATTGTTTTATAATCTACCCTGCTTTAAGCTTCTCTGCATCTTTATCCCTGACATGCCTAGTGTGTTCCTCCATGATGCTGTTTTTACACTAAGATTAAAGACACACAGGTGGACTTTCTTGTTTTACATGTTTATGTGTACCACATAAAATTCCAATTAAAACACTTTCAAGTTAGTGGTTGTAAAATGGTCAAATGTGAAAAAGGCACTGAACAGAACTTTAATCTGAGGTCGCATCTTGGTTTATCATCCTTGATCATGCTGGGTGAAAAGTTTGATATTTCCAGGTTTCGTTTTCTTTTTCTTGCAAAAGACAAGCTATGTTAAAATCTCAGCATTTATTACCACTTTTAATTAATTCCAGCAGTAAAATGCTGTCACTGATGTTGGCACACATTTGTAGCTGTTTCCATGCCCGGCCAGTCATTTGGAGAATCAGCAAATTTTGTATTAAAGCTGCCTTTAAAGGCAGTAAAAAGTGTTGCCTCCACATCCAATTTATGAGTCTCATTGATTAAAATTCTGACATAGTATCTGCTTGAAGCACATTTTAATTAAGAGTTTGAACATGCCTACCAGTGAACCATGTGAGAGAAGACCACAGCAAGCATCTTCATGTAAAAATAAATAAAAAAAACAGTTATTGAACAGATTTCACAAGATATCCAATTACTGTACAAATTCCTAAGTTATCAAAGTTCCCTTTTTCTGAAGGAACACAAAAAGCTGAGAAAAGAAAACAAGTATATATTGATCAAATACAATTTTGTAAGCATAACAGTGAGAATTTCAACAATTTAAGACCAAAGGTGACCACAGATGTATCGTTATTTTCATTTTACACAAGCTTCACAAGCTTCGAAGACATGACATAAAACCCTCGATTTAACCATTTGCAGTGCCTTCTCACTTTGTTCAAGTTCTACAGCCTTTAGGGGGCAGTGTTGATTCATATCTTGCACTGTATTTCAGAGCTGTTGGAAGTGCCTACAACTGCTGTATGTAGGAGGGAAAACAGAACTAAAGATGAGGAGGCAGGAAAGTGTAGGAGTTTGGAGAAAGAAGGAAATTTAGAAGAAAATATAAAAGAAAGAAGCAGATGCGTACAAAAAGGTGGGTGGAGAACAAGGGAAGAATGCTGAGTTTGAAAAGGCTGAACAATTATTACCATTAGGCAAAAATAGTGTATAACACTACCAATGAGAAAGTTAATTATGAAATGTTTAGTTTTTTTCTCCCACTGTTGGGCACTGTGGCACAAGCATCTCATCCCAGTTTCATAAATGGAAAGCACAAATGAACTGAAAATTAATCAAAAACTGTGCCAAAAACTGTGCCATTGTATATTCATTCGTCGAATGAAGGCTGAATATGCAGTGGAGTGTGGCAGTCAGACTTCCTGAAAAGAACACAATCCCTTTGCGCCCCTCAGCCTTCCTCCCGTTCCTTTCTCATCCCGCACTTTTGTTCCTTCCCCATTCCTCCGTGCCCGTCTCCCTTGATACACTTTCCTTTCTGCTGTCTCTCCAGGTAGATAAGGTCATTGATCAAGTGAAGGCATTTACGTCAGTGTCAAGCCGTGAGGTTGATGTTAAATAAAGCAAAATTAATTTTCTCATGAAAGAAAAAATAACTCAGAGAGCCTTGTCTTGGAAAGTAGGTCATGTGGATGAAAAATAATTAAAAGGTTGACTAATCAACATTCCATTTAAATAGAGGAGGTAATAATTGGGTTAGTAAATTGAACTTAAACACTCACTCAAATAGAGAGAAGCTCCATTAAATCAGATTTCAGAGTCTTGGGTGCTTTCACATAAATCAGTATTCACAGGATTCTCAGTAATCATGTGAATACTGAGAACAGAGACCTGGGATAGCTAGTTTTTTGTTCTCTAAAGACTAAAGTGAGAAGATAATTTGAGAACTGAAAAACATTTGCACAAATGTTACTTAAGCACTTTTTCTTGCAAAAGCATTCTTGAACTTTGTCTCATTACAGCCATACAATATAAATTGTTGGCACAGATTCAAAATGAGATTTGAGTTTGAACTTTGATCAAGCCATTCTTTAACATAAATGTGCTTTGACATAAACAATTCCTATGTAGGTTTGGTTGTATGCCTCTGCCCCAGGTCTCAAATCTTGTGCTGCCTCTAAGAGGTTTACTTCAAGGATTGCCCTGTCATTACCTCCACATATCTTATTATCAACTTTTTCTACTTTCCCTGTCCCTGCTGAATAAAAACATCCCCACAACATAATGCTGTGACCTCCCTTTTTCACACTGTGAAGTATTTGTTCAGGGGGAAATGGGGTGTTGCATGTAGGCTAGAAGGTTTAAACTTTGATGTGGGATATTATAACGTAACCATGCTTTATTCTTTAGGAGAGTGTCATCTCAAATCACCGCACAGTCAAGGTGGCCTATGTGAACCACTAAAACCTGTTGATTCATATTTTAAACATATCAAGGATCATATTAGAAGCCTTTTGCCACCGTCTTATAGTCATCAGCTATATTCCCTAGTATGCCTAATTTTCTACAACTAAATACAAAATTTAGATGTTATTTTGTGATATATATTAAAATAAAAAGTTTCTACTGAATACTTTCTACTTAGAAAGTACTTGACAACAAAAACAAAACCCTATATTTTTCAATATATAACTGATAACGCTTTCAGGCAGCAAGCGGTTAAACATCTCACCAACATCTCTTCCTTAGTCTATATGTTCACTAATGTTCTTTGACCAACCTCTGAGGCCTGTATTTATACTTAGGTCAAATTACACACAGCTCGACTCTATTTACAAGTTAGATTATGTCTGTAGGCAATTGGTTGAAGTAGATTGTATAAAGGGGTATCAGAATAAAGAGGGCTAAATACAAAAGCAGTTTTTTTCAAATTTATATGTGGAAAAACATTAGAAAACCATGTATGACTTTCCTTCCACTTTACAACTATGCGCTACTTTGCGTTGCTGTACCAGGTTAAATACTTTAAAGTTCATAGCTGTAACTTCATACATGTGTTCTTGATAGGACAACGTTATTTCTTCAGTGCGACTGCCTGATACAATGATTTATCCAAATTGGCCACAGTCTTAATTTGTGATTACTTTCAGATTAAAGTTTTAAACTTATAAAAAACTGGGTCATATACATTGCCTGGAAAGCAAAAAAGTCACCACCAAAAAAAAAAAAAAGTCACACATTCTAATATTTTGTTGGACCATCTTGGAACATTCCCTGTGGCATTGTTTCAATTAAGGTTTATTTCCACCCAGTGTTGCATTTAGTTTTCACTAAGATCTTGCATTGATGATGGTAGAGTCTGACTGCTGCGCAAAGCCTTCTCCAGCACATCCCAAAGATTCTCAATGGGTTTAAGGTCTGGACTCGGTGGTGGCCAACCCATGTGTGAGAATGATGTTTCATGCTCCCTGAACCACTCTTTCACAATTCGAGCCTGATGGATCCTGGCATTGTCATCTTGGAATATGCCCATGCCATCAGGGAAGCAAAAATCCATTGATGGAATAACCTGGTCATTCAGTATATTCAGGTAGTCAGCTGACCTCATTCTTTGAACACATACTGTTGCTGAACCCAGACCTGACCAACTGCAGCAAACCCGGATTAGACCACTGCTCCCACAGGCTTGTACAGTAGGCACTAGGCATGCCACTCTTCTTACCCTGATGCGCCCATCACTCTGGAACAGGGAAAATCTGGACTCATCAGACCATATGACCTTCTTCCATTGCTTCAGAGTCCAATCTTGATGCTCCCTAACTCAAGCCTTTTTTTCCGGTTATCCTCACTGATTAGTGGTTTTCTTAATGCTACACAGCTGTTCAGTCCCAATCTCTTGAGTTCCCTTCGCA
Organism: Girardinichthys multiradiatus; assembly: GCF_021462225.1. NCBI lineage: Eukaryota > Metazoa > Chordata > Actinopteri > Cyprinodontiformes > Goodeidae > Girardinichthys > Girardinichthys multiradiatus. The sequence goes on along the minus strand of NC_061804.1, from coordinate 15,927,191 downwards.
TTGTTTGTGGAAAAGCTCTTACTGTTGTTTTTCTTTGATTTGATTTCGCCTAACAAGTGATCGGCAATCACGATTATTTATGATGGCTCCCCACTATCCTTCCAGTTTTTTATAATGCATTGAAAAGTTCTTAACCCAATTTTTGTAGTTTCTGCAATGTCCTTAGATGTTTTCTCTGCTTGATCTCTCTCTCTCTCTCTCTAAAACTGTGTGCAAGTGTACCTAGAAGAATTGGTGCTGTTTTGAAGGCAAAGGGTGGTCACACCAAATATTGATTTGATTTTGATTTCTCATACACGCAGGTAAAATTTTGGGATGTTGACATTTTGTGCTATAAATGACCTTTGTACTTTGAGTTCTGCCTCCGTTTTTATAATGAAGAAAAATTAAGACCCTTAAGCTCAGTCCTGCTGCATTTTTGACTCATCTGGCAGTAGCTGTAACAGCACAAGTGAAGCTACATGACTGGAAGAAAAAAGGTCTGTTTATTCTCAAGGTGATTTAAGTTACTCCCTATAAATCCTTATGGAAAAAAAAAAAAAAAAGTTGAGCTAAACATATGCCTCATATTTCCTGCGATGGCTCTAAAGATGCTCCATAACATCAAACATGTTTTCCAGCGTAGGAAGTAACTTTAAACAGGGCCTGTGCTGCATTCGGGCGATTGTAATGAAGCCAATCACTTTTAATTTAGCCTCCCTGCGTCAACTCTGTGATGGTATAATTGGGTTACATAATTAACACTAGCAGAAAAAAAACCCACAGCACTTCTATCAGTGTCTTGCAGGAGAACGAGGAGCTTAGAGTTGCTACAAACACGGGGGTTGGGGGGGATAAAGAGTGTCTGTGTGCTGACAGCTATGATGTGCCAGATCTGGTGAGAGGATAAGGCAAAGGTAGATCAGAGAAAACAAGAGGAGAGAGGAATAAAATTGTAAATGACATAAGATTAATGAGCAGAGTGGGGGAATTTAGACAAAACAAGACAAAAGGAAGAAAAGGGCAAGAGATTACATAAGAGAGGACATATGACAAGAGGAAATTGATGTAATTGGCTTTAAATTTTGCTTATGAATATAATTTTTTTGCTTGAAAAGTCACCAAGAGATTCCAATGGCAGTAATAAACCATCTTATCCTGATTACAGCTTTCCGATTTTTTTAAATAAATCTTAATGATCAACTAAACAGTGAAATAAAATCAAAGCACTAATTTCTCCTTTTCTTGTCACAGCTACATGACACTTCAAAATGAAGCAACTCTGGAATGAGTGTACTCATTAGTGAAAAGGATGAGCACATACTGTATTAATAATGAAAACACCATATGCAATCTGCAGTGGAGGGCTGATACATGAAGAAGAAGGGGTTGATGAAATGGAATGCAAGACCTTCATTAAGTACAGTGACAGCAACCTGTTTTCAATATGCAGGGAAACTGCTGCTTCTTGGGGACTGCCTGTACTCTGAGTCTATAGCTTGATCTCAAGGAGACGATTGTGGAATTTTGCTTTGATGCTCGGAGAGCTGTGGAGCTGCAGCAGTAACGGACAAATCTTCTGCAAAAAGGCCAAGAGGAAGAGAGCAATCAGTCATCATTCTGACTCTACAGCAGAAAGCAGCCAATCAGAAGCCAATCGAAATCTCAACTCTCGGGACATCAAAAATAACTTCTGGGATCAGTTGGACCTTTGCTGGGATGGCAGAAAAGTTACTTCAGAGGCATGACTCACGATTAAACTAACAGAAAACCTACAGCTCCTATAAGCTCCTCTGCACATGGTGGCACATCCCATTTTCCGAGGTATTTTAAACATTTAAAAAGGTAAAACAGTATGTTCGTTTGTTTGTCGTCTTCCGCTTATCCAGGACCGGGTTGCGGGGGCAGCAGACTCAGCAGAGACGCCCAGACGTCCCTCTCTCCAGACACCTCCTCCAGCTCCTCCAGGGGGAGCCCAAGGCGTTCCCAGGCCAGCCGAGAGACATAGTCCCTCCAGCGTGTCCTGGGCCGTCCCCTGGGCCTCCTCCCGGTGGGACGTGCCTGGAACACCTCCCAAGGATGGCGTCCAGGAGGCATCCGGTATAGATGCCCGAGCCACCTCAACTGGCTTCTCTCGATGTGGAGGAGCAGCGGCTCTACTCCGAGCTCCTCGCGGATGGCCGAGCTCCTCACCCTATCTCTAAGGGAGTGCCCGGCCACCCTACGGAGGAAGCTCATTTCAGCCGCTTGTATCCGTGATCTCGTTCTTTCGGTCATGACCCAAAGTTCATGGCCATAGGTGAGGGTAGGAACGTAGACCGACCAGTAAATTGAGAGCTTTGCTTTTCGGCTCAGCTCTCTCTTCACCACAATGGACCGGCACAGCGCCCCCATTACTGTGGCAGCCGCACCGATCCGTCTGTCGATCTCCCGCTCCATTCTTCCCTCACTCGTGAACAAGACCCCGATATACTTAAACTCCTCCACTTGAGGCAGGAACTCCCCTCCAACCTGAAGAGGACAAGCCACCCTTTTCCGGTCGAGTACCATGGCCTCGGACTTGGAGGAGCTGATCCTCATCCCAGCCGCTTCACACTCGGCTGCGAACCGCCACAGCGCATGCTGTAGGTCTTGGCTAGAGGGGGCCACCAGGACCACGTCATCCGCAAAAAGAAGAGACGAAATCCACTGGTCCCCAAACCAGACCCCCTCCGGCCCTTGGCTGTGTCTAGAAATCCTGTCCATAAAAGTTATGAACAGGACCGGCGACAAAGGGCAGCCCTGCCGGAGTTCAACATGCACTGGGAACAGGTCCGACTTAGTGCCGGCAATGCGGACCAAACTCCTGCTCCGCTTGTACAGGGACCGGATGGCCCCTGATAAAGGGCCCCCGATTCCATACTCCTGGAGCACCCCCCACAGGGCATCACGAGGGACACAGTCGAATGCCTTCTCCAGGTCCACAAAACACATGTGAACCGGTTGGGCAAACTCCCATGAACCCTCGAGCACCCTGTAGAGGGTATAGAGCTGGTCCAGTGTTCCACGGCTGGGACGAAAACCACACTGTTCCTCCTGAAGCCGAGGTTCGACTATCGGTCGGACTTTCCTCTCCAATACCCTGGCGTAGGCCTTACCAGGGAGGCTGAGGAGTGTGATCCCCCTGTAGTTGGAACACACCCTCCGGTCCCCCTTCTTATAAAGGGGGACCACCACCCCAGTCTGCCAGTCCAGAAGCACTGTCCCCGACCGCCACGCAATGTTGAAGAGGCGTGTCAACCATGACAGCCTTACAACATCCAGACACTTGAGGTACTCAGGGCGGATCTCATCCACCCCCGAAGCCTTGCCACCGCGGAGCTTTTTAACCACCTCGGTGACTTCAGCCTGGGTGATGAAAGAGTCCAACCCCGAGTCCCCAGTCTCTGTTTCCACCACGGAATGCGTGATGGCAGGATTGAGGAGATCCTCGAAATACTCCTTCCACAGCCCGATAATGTCCTCAGTCGAGGTCAGCAGTCTCCCGCCCCCACTATAAACAGTGTTGGCAAAGCACTGCTTCCCCCTCCTGAGGCGCCGGATGGTTTGCCAGAATCGCTTCGAGGCCAACCGGTAGTCCTTCTCCATGGCCTCACCGAACTCTTCCCAGGCCCGAGTTTTTGCCTCTGCCACAGCCCGGGCCGCAGCACGCTTGGCCTCACGGTACCCGTCAGCCGCCTCAGGAGTCCCACAAGCCAACCACAGCCGATAGGACTCCTTCTTCAGCTTAACAGCATCCCTTACTGCCGGTGTCCACCACCGGGTTCTGGGATTGCCGCCACGACAGGCACCGCAGACCTTACGGCCGCAGCTATGGGCAGCAGCATCGACAATAGATGCAGAGAACATGGTCCACTCGGACTCTAAGTCTCCAACATCCCCCGGGATCTGGTCGAAGCTCTCCCGGAGGTGGGAGTTGAATACATCCCTGGCCGAGGGCTCCGCCAGGCGTTCCCAGCAGACCCTCACTATGCGCTTGGGCCTGCCAAGTCTGTCTGGCTTTCTCCTCCTCCAGCGGATCCAACTCACCACCAGGTGATGATCAGTGGACAGCTCAGCCCCTCTCTTCACCCGAGTGTCCAAAACATGCGGCCGAAGGTCTGATGATATGACAACAAAGTCGATCATCGACCTCCTGCCTAGGGTGTCCTGGTGCCAAGTGCACTGATGGACACCCTTATGTTTGAACATGGTGTTCGTTATGGACAATCCGTGACTAGCACAGAAGTCCAATAACAAAACACCACTCGGATTCAGATTGGGGAGGCCATTCCTCCTGATCACGCCTCTCCAGGTGTCACTGTCGTTCCCCACGTGGGCGTTGAAGTCCCCCAGCAGAATAATGGAGTCCCCGGGAGGGGCACTATCCAGCACCCCCGACAGGGACGCCAAGAAGGCAGGGTACTCTGCACTACCACTCGGCCCGTAGGCTGAAATGATAGTCAGAAACCTCTCCCCAACCCGAAGGCGCAGGGATACAACCCTTTCATCCACTGGGGTAAACCCCAACACGAGACGGCTGAGCTGGGGGGCAACAAGCAAACCCACACCAGCCCGCCGCCTCTCCCCGTGGGCCACTCCAGAGTAGAAGAGAGTCCAACCCCTCTCAAGGAGATGGGTTCCAGAGCCCACGCTGTGCGTGGAGGCGAGTCCAACTATTTCCAGTCGATATCTCTCGACCTCCCGCACAAGCTCAGGCTCCTTCCCCCCCAACGAGGTGACATTCCACGTCCCTAGAGCCAGCCCAAGCATCCGGGGATCGGGCCGCTGAGGTCTCCACCTTCGTCCGCCACCCAATCCTCTTTGCACCGGTCCCTCACGGTTCCCCTGCAGGTGGTGGGCCCACCGGAGGATGGCCTCGTGTCTCTCGTTCGGGCTTGGCCCGGCCGGGTCCCGCGAGGAGCAACCCGGCCACCAGGCGCTCTCCGACGAGTCCCGACCCCAGGCCTGGCTCCAGGGTGGGACCCCGGCTCCACCGTACCGGGCGACGTCACGTGCCTCGATATTTTGTTCTTCATGAGGGGTTCTTGAACCATTCTTTGTCTGACCCATCACCTAGAGCCTGTTTGCCATGGGAGACCCTACCAGGGGCATTTAGGCCCCAGACAACATAGCCTCTAGGATCATTTGAGCACTCAAACCCCTCCACCACGTTAAGGTGACGGTTCAAGGAGGGGTAAAACAGTATGCTTTTAAGTTAATGTAAAATAAACTAAAAATGAGGAAACTTGATGTTCAAACATTTGCTACATTGCAGTATTGACATTTATTTTATTACTTAATGGTACCATGTATTAAGATAGTGGCTCAGAGGGGGAGTCCATACCAAGTGTGGGATCATTACTCTTGTATTGTATCATTAAATACAACTACAATATAAAAACAAATTAAATATATGTATTGGTGAATTGGTATTTTTTTTAAAAATATATGTCTCAACATGTCAGATTTGAGGTTGAAGATCTCCTCTACAGATTTTTTAGCAGAAGGGTGTGGAAATCAATTTAAGCTAGTAGTTTCAAACGATATGACCACTAAATGATAAAAAAATATTTGAAGTTTAACAATGAAAAACAAATAATATAAGTAGGTATTCATACTTCTGGACTTCTGGAGGTGTTTCGGTTTTAAGTTTCCTTTGTGTATGTATTCATTTCCTTATGCTAATCATTGCTATATGTTTTCCATATTACTTAATTTTTTTTGCATTTAGCCTTCTAGTTTATTTTAATGTTCTTTGTACATTAGAATTAACTAGTTAACTGCTCCAAATCTACCATGATTGCTTTTCTGGTTTGCTTGTCTGTTTTCCAAATTTCCATTCAGTATATATACTCACTAGTTGTGTTTGTTTCCTCGCTGGATTTTTCAGTTTCTGATCCTGTACCATGTCTGTTACTATGCCTATTTTGCCCAAGTTTTTCTGCCTGTTGCCTTGTCCATGGACCATGTCCTGATCTCCTTGTGCCATGTTACAAGTTTTTGCCTTTTTGTTTTCATTGAAAACCTTCAATTTCATAACGCTGCTACTAAGGTCCTGTCTGCCCTTTGGTCCTAAGTCACAAACTGTGACAACTTCTTCACATTTTGTCATGCTGCAAACATGAACCTTCTTTTGTTTGTTTCTCTTCGTTTTTTGTTTTTTTTCAAACCAATAACATTTCTTTTTATCTTGTTATTAGCACTATTTTTATTTAATAATAATTGAAATATGATTGCACATCCTATCTCTATTTGTCTTGTGGTTCAAATTTGTGTTTTAGAATTCCAGAGTTTTTATCTTTTTATATTGTTCATCGGTTACTGTTTCCTCATTTATGACTATGTTTCCTCAGTTTAACATTTTCTAGGACTTTTTCTTTTACTTGTCTCAACTAATTACTTAGTTTAGCATTTCTGGTGTGACTGATCACTTTTTTAAGTTCTGTAAAAGTACTTTGTAACATTTAAATGTTTATAAATCGTTCTACAAACAAAGTCAGACTGAATGACTGAATTTGAGTTTGGGATTTTATTTGACACAACATAACTGCAAAGTGTTTTTTTTTATTTATTGTTAATGACTAATTATTTTACTAATTAATTAGAGAAGCAACTAAAAGGCCTGTTGTAACTCTGGAGGATCTTCAGAGATCCATGGGTTAAATGTAAAAATCTGTTAACAGGCCAAATATTAGCTGTGGACTTGACAAAGGAGGCCTTTATGGAAGAGTGGTGAGAAGAAGGCCACCGTTGAAAGAAGACCATAATACATCCTGTTTGTAGTTAGACACAAGCCATGTAGGGGTCACAATAAACACTGGGCAGAAGGTGCCCAGAAGAACAGATGAGAAAAAACGTTTTATGCAAAATGCTTATTGTGGTGTAAAGCTAACACTACACACACTAAACACACCACCCAAACTGTAAAACATGGTGGTGGCAGCATTATGCTGTGATAATGCTTTTGTTTTGCAGAGAAAGGCAAGTTTACTAAAGTTAATAAGAAACTGATGGAGCTTAATACAGGACCAACATGGAGGAAAATCTGTTTGAGTTAAATAATTGAGACTGTGGAGAAGTTTTACCTTCCAGCAGGATACCAGCCTTACACCTACAACCAATTCAATTCAATTCAGTTTTATTTATATAGCGCCAATTCACAACACATGTTGTCTCAAGGCACTTCACAACAGTCAGGTACATACATTCCTATTAATCCTAACAATTGAACAGTGCAGTCGGAGTTAGCTTTTTATTCAAATTGGATAAAATGTTTTTCTATCAAAGGAAACCCAGCAGATTGCATCCAGTCAGTGACTTACAGCATTCACTCCTCCCAGATGAGCATGTAGAGACAGTGGACAGTCACTGGCGTTGACTATGCAGCAATCCCTCATACTGAGCATGCATGTAGCGACAGCGGAGAAGAAAAACTCCCTTTTAACAGGAAGACACCTCCAGCAAAACCAGGCTCAGTATGAGCGGCCATCTGCCACGGCCGACTGGGGGTTTGAGAGAACAGAGCAGAGACACAAAAAGAACACAGAAGCACTGATCCAGAAGTACTTTCTATGGGAAGGAAAAGTAAATGTTAATGGATGTAGCTCCTTTAGTCGTTTAACCTAGAAAGAAAGAACAGATAAACTCTGAGCCAGTTTTCAAGGTTAGAGTCTGAAAGAGAGCACATATAATTAGTTACAGTAAAAGCTCAGTCAATTTCCATGTCTAGGAGAGAGAAAGGGTTATGTGGATCATCGGTAGAGGGTGAGCATTAAGTTGTTGCCAGCAGAAGCTCGGACAATTCCCCTCTCCAGAAAGGTGTCACAGGCAGACACAGAGCCAGTCCAGGTGTAGCTTCTAGGAAGAGAAAAGAGAGAACAAGGTTAAAAGCTGAAATAACAGCAAATAATGCAAAATTGGAGAGTAGTGTGAGAATGTAGCGAAGAGGGTGAAAGTGGTCGTTAAGTCCTCCAGCAGCCTAAGCCTATAGCAGCATAACTACACAGATAGTTTCAGTTCAGATTATTTAGTTAAACGGCGCTTATTTACAACAATGTCTTCTCAAGGCACCCCACAAAGGGTCCCACTGATGGTTATTGTTATACTAAAAACCACAAGGATTGGGATACCTCTCTCTGTCAGACTGATCACAACCATCGGAAAAGAGAAGGGGTCACACAGGTAGCAGAAATGGAGGGTGTGTTTGCACCTCAACCATAACTGAGCCGGTTTAGGCTAAACCAGACTCCCCCTTACTCCAACCAACAGGGAGGCTCCCTCCCTGATAAACTAAGCCACTCTTAACTATAAGCTTTATCAAAAAGGAAGGTTTTAAGCCTAGCCTTAAAAGTAGACAGGGTGTCTGCCTCACGGACTAAAGCTGGGAGCTGGTTCCACAGGAAAGGAGCCTGATAACTAAAGGATCTGCCTCCCATTCTACTTCTAGAGACTCTAGGAACCACCAGTAAACCTGCAGTCTGAGAACGAAGTGCTCTGTTAGGAACATATGGAACAATCAGATCTCTGATGTATGATGAAGCTAGATCATTAAGGGCTTTATATGTGAGGATCAGAATTTTAAATTCTATTCTGGATTTAACAGGGAGCCAATGAAGGGAAGCTAAAATGGGGGAAATATGATCTCTCTTTTTAATTGTCATCAGAACTCTTGCTGCAGCATTTTGAATCAGCTAAAGGGTTTTAACTGCATTTTGTGGACATCCTGATAGTAACGAATTACAATAGTCCAGCCTTGAAGTAACAAATGCATGGACTAGTTTTTCAGCGTCACTCCTGGATAGGATATTTCTAATTTTGGCAATGTTCCGGAGATGAAAGAAGGAAATCCAGACCAGAGTTACAATAGAATGTTAAATCATTCTATTGTATGTTAGAATGGCCTAGTCAAAGTTTGCACCTAAATAAAACTGAGAAAATGTGGTAAACCTGAGCTTTATTGCAAAGAAGTATAGGGAAAATATTCAAAGCAATGGCAGCTGTAATTGCTGTGAAAGGTGGTTCATCTACAGTACCCCAACATTAAATGTCATAACCCATTTGTCTTTAATTTAGTTATAAAAGCAGGGCAGTGAGCTTTTATTGAAATATTTTAAGCAATAATGGAAATTGTAAACTATTTGCTCAGGTTTTACTAAGCATTAGATTTTTTCCTGTGTAGCTTTTTTACTTTATCTCTATGCACTATAGCACAAATGCAAGTTTGAAGGAAAATAAAATTAAATTTCCTTGCTGTTAATCACCCTGAGGGCTACAAGTCCTCATTGAGTAGGAACAGAAAATTGGAAAAAGGAGCTGACATAATATGTTCTCACTTGCTTTTTTTTTTTGGATGTACAGAGGAAATAAATTATTTAAATTTTTTGTTGTTTTAACGATAGTCAGTTGCAATAGCTGTGAATATTTGACCAAGTATTGTGTTTTGTTTAACTGAACAGTTCAGATTTTCTGTGTTGAACTTGTATCTGGAGAGGACCACTTGCTTCCTGTAGCAAATTGAGTTTATTAAAGTCTATGTTGTGTTTACACCAGCATAGGAAGCCCTTAGACTGATAATCTGCTCAAAGACAGCTATGGCAGAGGACAAGGTGAGTGATTGGAAACGGGGAGAAAGAACAACTGGTATCTGTTGGAATGATAAGAGAGAAGCAAGAAAATCCAGATGACGGATTTAGATACTCTAGAAGAGATTGGTGTGAAGGGACAAAAATAGTCAAGTGGAGGACATTATTACTATGTTGAAGACATAAAAGCCATGTTATGATTTGGGGTTGTTTGGTTGTTGGTTTCAGGTTTTTTCTTATGTTTTTCACAATTAAGGTTTTGAATCATTCTTTTGTTTATTATTATTTATTATCATTATTCTTAGATTTTGAATCATACTTCTGTTTATTATTTTTCTGGTCATGTTTTAGTCTTGTTCATGTTTTGTCAAGTTTGGTTTTTGTTTGTATATTAGAGTCTCTGTTTTTTGCCGGCAGCCACGTTTTGTTCTGTCTGTCAATTAAGTTTATTCGGTTCACCTGCTTCAAGTTAATCTGTCTCCTTGCTCCACCTGGTTTTCACTCCATATATACACACCTGTTCAGTTAGTCATCGCGGAAACATTTCTCATATCATGCTCTTGTCTTGCTTTGTGGTTCATGCCAAGCCTGACCTGCCTGTCCGTTTATTGTTTTGTTCCTGCCTCTTCTGAGAGTGAGTTTTTGTTTTTTGTTAAATCGTTTTTGCACTTACCATCACGTTGCCTACTCGTCTGCATTCTGGGGTCCTATTTCTCGCAAGTCATAACAAGCCAATGGCATTTGAGTAGTATTCAGCGTGGAAGTATATGTTTCTCAACGTCTGGAAGTTTGAGAGTTCTGGACAGTTTAATGACTACCTCAATAAATACCTTTGCAAATTTATTCATTGCCCCTAAACTTTTTCACATTTTGTAACATTACATCCATAAACTTTATTTTATTTGGATGTTTGTCTATGTGATAAACCAAAGCAAGTATAATTATAAAATGAAAGGAAAATAATACAGTTTTCCACACCCTTTTTTAAATTAAAATTCTAAAAACGGGGTGTGCATTTATATTGGAAATCCCTGAGTCAGTAGTGTGTGGAACCTCTTGCTGCACATAAAGCTTAAAGTCTTTTGGCATATGTCTCTAAAATCTTTGCATTTCAGAAGCCTTTGCCTATTGATAGCTCCAGCTTGCTCAAACTGGATGGAGAACATCTGTGAACATTAATTTCCAAGATTTACCACAGATTTTCAGTTGGATTCCGGACTTTGACTGGGCCATTCTAACATAAATATACTTTGATCCAAGCCATTCCATTGTAGCTCTGTCTCCATGTTTAGGGTCATTGTCTTGCTGAAAGTGAGCTTCTACTCTGGTCTCAAGTCTCTGGCAACTTCTAACAGTTTTTTTTTTTCAGAACTTTTTAACTCTGAGCAGCTGCCCTTTCCCTGCTGATAAAAGCATCCCAACTGCATGATATTGCTACCCCCAAGTTTCACCATGGAGATTATGTGTTCAGAGTCATGTGTTAGTTTTCAGTCATACATAGCAATTTGGATGTATCCTAAAAAGGCAAGGGTTTTAAATGTGTGCAGGTGTGGTTTGTTCACTAACGTATAACTATTAAGGCTCTCACAGAATGGCTGTAAAATTACTACGGCCGAATCAGATACAGGTGGATGCTATAAAACCATCAGGTGACTTCTGAAAGCAGTTGGCTGCACTTGATGTTTTATAAGGTTATCAGAGTAGAGGAAGCCTAGTAGAAAGCACATCACACTTTTCATATCTATGTTTACAAAAGATTTCTACTTCACAATAATAAAAAAAACTTTCCGTTGATCTACAACACAAAATCCCCAAACTAGACATTGAGGTTTGTAGCTGTAATATGATAAAATGTGGAAACGTTCATAGGTGGCATGAACAGAGCAATAAAATTTTACTCAAATGTTTATCAGCTATGGACTTGTTAGTGTTGGTTTAACAAAATTAACAGACAGCTGTCTGCAGGGGTGTGTGTTTCTACCCATGTTTTAGCATTGTCAGCATGCCTCACATTCAGCCTTTCCCAGGCCTCATTACCAAAGGACATGGGAAAAGCATTAGTTACAGATGTGGTGTCTGCTGTTCTTTGGCCTCTGTGTTATGAACTAGAGCAGCATGTCATTAAATTAGCCCTGAAGGGACTCAGAGAAACAGAAACAACTTTTATAAACCCATTTTCTTCCTATTATAGCCTGTGCAAGGTGTCAGCTGGTCAGAGCACATGTAGTTCATGTGTATGTGTCTACGAGTACTTGTGTTTCTCCACCCTGCAGGCTGAAAATGTTCCCTTAGCATAATTCATCTTGATGAGGATCACAGTGGGGGTCTGACAGTTTTAGAGTCCATGTATTTTTTTGTGACAGTGCACAGTGATACATCATTCACTCAAAAAATAAACTAGCCTTTAACCTTGGAAGTGGCGACAGACCATAAAGGGAAAAAGTAATTATGAGCCTTACTTTCTTTCATGCTCAGCATTTGTGTTTTGGATCAGCCTAGGTTAAATGATTGTAATATGTCATGTGCAGTTGCTTAACTGAAGTTACATGTACCTAATGTTTAGGCCTTCCTGCCCACAGCCACTAGCATCTACAACGGCTCTTTGAAGAAACCTACATAATGAGCTACAACAACATTTAATTTCCCTTTGGGATTAATAAAGTATTTTTGAATTGAATTGAATTGAAGTCTTGTATAAAGCATCTTATAAAATCATGTCCAAATGTTTTAAAGCCAGATTTGATATAAAGCCACAAACTGCAATGTTAGCATGTGAGGAGCCAAAAAATATAAAGAAGCAAGCGTTAAAGTTTTGTGGATAGAGAACATTTTGATTAACAATCTCAATGTGAATTTAAAAAAAAAGAGTCGGCAAGGATAATAACCATTTCTGTTTCCACACACCTCCTCTATGATCCTTACAATTCCTGATCTGCCAGAAAGGAGAGTAAACGTTCTGCAGCAGTTTAAAAATGCTTTCTGGTGGAATGACTTTCTTCATGGTTCATGAGAAATGTCAAGAATCACCATGGGAAAGTAAGCGTAAAGTTAATGTTAATGAGGGCAATTTTATTAGAGAGCCAATGGTATTTTTTTACAGTACACTCCTGATAGGGTTGTCACTGACAGCTGCACCAAGAACATAGGATGTTTAGAGACATGGGTGTGGTGTTTTAATGTTAGAAAAAAAAATAATGAAGCTGAATAATGAAGCTGAATAACTGACTTCCTAGTCCTGGCTCCAAGCTCCTGTGAATCATTTGCGTTGGCTTCAAGCTCCAGCCAGCCCCAGCCAAGAATCAAGCCTTCTAGAATTATTTTGGATCAAGTTCCAGTGGATGGCCCAAGCCCTGCGACTCCTAGGATCTCAGGCAAACGAACCCTGCTCACCCTCCACCTGTAACTCTACATCAAGTCTCAAGAAACTTCTCCAGGTATTCCATTTTACTGAGAACTGTTGAACGAGAATCCAATTACCTTGTGCTAACCTGACTCTTCACCAGAGAGCTCCCCACTTAACTTGGACTAAAGCCCTGATTCAGCAGTAAGTGTCCATCCTCCCAGGCTCCGCATCGTTCTCCCTCAGCCTACCACGTTTCCTTCATCAGTAAGCAAGAACTTATTCTCATTCTCATAAATTCAACCACTCCCTTCCCACACAGTTTGTGTATCCAGTCCCGGCTCCAGTTCCATTTCCACAACCTGTCAAAATAAACTTTTCTCCTGCCTCCTGAGTGTTATTCTGCATGTGGGTCAAATCAGTAAAGAAAACCATGACAGAACACTCAGGCCAATCTGACCCAGCAGAGGCACTCAGGAGGACTTTAGCCGAACACAGTCAACAAATTCAGTCACATGGATCTACACTCTGCAGCCTCCTGGAACAACGTCAGTCAAATCAACAACTGGATGAGATGGCCACACTCCTGCAACATGCACTAAATGTCCAGACATCCCAGGCACCAGGGGGAGCTTCTGAGTCTCCTTAGGTCTCACTGCAACTTTCGCATTCCTGAGACGTCACTTCCCCTAACACTGAAAGATACTCTGGTGAGGTTAGTGAGTGCAGGGGTTTTCTCTTGCAGTATACTCTAGTATTTAATCGCTCCCCGCAGTCATTTACCCCTGATGATGTTAAGATCTCTTTCATTTTAGGACTACTCACTGGCAAAGCACTCAGTTGGGCTGAGGCCAGGTTTACCAATTGCAACCAGTTCGGATGTACCTTTGATGAATTTAAACAAACATTTTCAACTGATTCAGACCAAATTAGCACGGCTCGCCGTTTGTGGTCTTTAAAACAAGGAAACAGATCAGTTTCAGATTTCTCTACTGATTTTCGAACGTTAACAACAGCCTCTGGCTGGAACTCCTTTCCTCTCAAAGCGGCCTTTTTTCAGTCACTAAACGAATCTTTGAACTAGCCTTGTTAGATGAACCTAAGACCTTAAATGAAATGATAGCATTAGCTACCAGAATGGATAATCGCATGAGGGAATGGAGTAGGTATTGAACAGAGCAGACTTGGTTTCAACCTTCCCTGCCTTCCCCATTGCTGCGACCAGGGTTCAATAATCCTCCCCCAGAACCAGAACCCATGCAGCTGAGTAGAACCTGGTTAACCCTGGAAGAGAGGCAACGGCGTAGGCAATCGAACCAGTGTTTGTATTGCGGCTCCCCAAACCACTTTATTGCGGCCTACCCTGTTCGGCCAAAAGAGAGGGTCCGTCTACTTTAAAGGGGGAGTTGACGGACCGAAAAATAATAGACCAAAGAACCTCTAGATTAACCTTGCCTGCAACCATCCTTTTCAATCAGGATCAGTTAAGCCAATCCGCCCTACTTGATTCAGGCTGCGAACAAAACCTCATCGACCAGTCACTGGTCCGGCAAGCAAACATAGCAGAGGGGCCGCTAATACCTCCACACCAAGTTCAGTACCTCTTCACCTTGAGCTCTTAATTTCTGGTAACCACCGTGAAAAAATCTATTTTTTTTTGTGTTTCCAATTTCTCAAAGCTCCCTGGTTCTAGGTTTTCCCTGGCTACATGAACACAAACCCCATTTAAACTGGTTAGAGGGTCATGTCGAAGCTTGGTCAACAAAATGTCTGTCTGTTTATCTCCAGTCAGCCGCCTCCCCACATTCTGCCCCAGTAGATCCCTTAGAACCTGAACTGTCAGACCTGTCCCATGTACAAGAGGAGTACCTAGACCTAAGACAGGTTTTCAGTAAGACCAAGGCCACATCATTACCGCCACACCGTCCTTATGACTGTGCAATCGATCTCCTTCCTGGGGCTACTCTTCCTTCCAGCCGTCTGTACAATAATTCTCGTCCAGAAAGACAGGCAATGGAGAAATACATCTCCGATTCATTAGCTGGTGGAATTATTTGCCATTCCTCATCCCCATTAGGGGTGGGTTTCTTCTTTGTGGGGAAGAAAGACGGTTCACTCCTTCCTTGTATTGATTAAAGAGGACTTAACTAAATCACCATCAAAAACAAATACCCTCTCTGAACACCGCCGCCATGTCCACCTGGTTCTCCAACGTCTTCTGGAAAACAGATTGTTTGTAAAAGCAGAAAAGGGTGAATTTCACAAACCATCAGTCACCTTCCTTGGCTTCATTTTAGAGGGTGGGCAGGTTCGCTCGGATCCAGAGAAAATCAAGGCAGTACTCGACTGGCCTACCCTGGACTCACGAAAACAACTCCAATGCTTTCTGGGTTTGTTAACTTCTACCGTCGCTTCATAAAGAATTTGAGTCAGATTGCTGCTCCCCTCACTGCATTAACATCAACCAAGCAACAGTTTGAGTGGACACCTGAAGCCGACGCAGCTTTTGCGTAATTAAAAGAGAGATTCTCACAGGCACCCATCCTCACGCACCCGGACCCAGCCAAGCAGTTTACCCTGGAGGTGGACGCTTCCGATTCTGGGGTGGGAGCTGTCTTGTCTCAATGTTTGGATCAGGATGGGAAACTTCACCCATGTGCTTTTTTCTCCCGTAGACTCTGTAGTGCTGAAATAAACTATGATGTGAGGGACCGAGAACTGCTGGCCACAAAACTGGCTCTGAAGGAGAAGCGACACTGACTGGAGGGTGCAGAACATCCAGTGCTGGTATGGACTGATCACAAGAATCTTGCTTACATTCAGTTTGGTAAACGCTTAAACTCGCGTCAGTCTCGTTGGTCCATGTTCTTTTCTCGCTTTAATCTGTCCATCTCATACAGACCTGGGAATAAGAATATCGAACCAGATGCATTGTCCCGTCATTATTCCCCAGACGACTCCGAGCAAACACCCACCACTATACTCCAACCTAGTTGCATTGCTGGTTCACTTACTTGGGAGATGGAAGGTTTAGTTACCCAGGCTCAGCAGTCAGAACCTGATCCTGGAACTGGTCCACCTAACTGCACATATGTTCCATCTTCAGTCCGCTGTCAGCTCATCCATTGGTTTCATTCTTCCAAGTTCTCCACCTATCCTGGTACAAGTAGAACTATAGCACTAATTTCAAGAAGGTTCTGGTGGTCATCCATCCACAAGGAAGTTAAAGATTAATATCGAGGCCTGTACAGTTTGTGCCCGCAACAAGTCTTCTAATCAACCCCCAGCAGGTTTCCTACAACCTCTCGGTGTTCCCAAGAGACCCTGGTCTCATGTCGCCCTGGATTTTGTCACAGGCCTTCACCATCATTGACCAGCTTTCCAAGTCATGTCACCTGATTCCCCTTAGGAAACTTCCATCTGCGCTCCAAACAGCTCAACTGCTTGTCAAACACGTTTTTCGTCTGGACGGCATCCCCCAGGACATCCTCTCGGACTGCGGACCTCAGTTCATCTCGCAGGTCTGCGCAGCATTGAAGGCTAAGGTATCACTCACTTCCAGTTACCACCCTCAGTCCAATTGACAGACAGAACGTATGAACCAAGAACTTGAGTCAACCCTCAGATCTACCATCCAAGCACTTCATCGCACTGCCCATCAAAACAAACGGTTTGCTGACAGGAAACGATCACCTACTCCTCAATTTCAACCAGGTCAAAAGGTCTGGCTTTCCTCCTGAGACATCGCCTTAAAATTCATGTCCAAAAAACTGTCACCCAGATTCATTGGCCCATACGAAATAGTCCATTATCAGCCCCACTTCTGCCCACTTCCGTCTGCCTGCCAGCCTACAAATCCATCCTACCTTTCACGTCTCAGCTTAAGCCTGTCCGTACCAGTACATTCTGCCATCCAGCCGAGCCCCCTCCACCCAGGGCCCCAGGGACTTCCAGGGGCACCCAGTCTACACAGGCCAACGGATCGTGGAATCCTGTCGGCGGGGTAGAGGTTGGCAGTACCTCGTCAACTGGGAGGGCTACGATCCAGAGGACCGTTCTCGGGTGCCACGGTCATTCATTTGTGACCCTTCCTCGATTTCCGATTACCTTGCTTCTCTGTCTTCATCCTCTTCTCGCCAGGAGGCGGCCGTTGAGAGGGGATGATGTCGGAGTATGGGATTTTGTGTGTTGTTTCATGCTTGCTATTAACAATCATTCACCACTAGATGCCGCCAGAGCCTGTGATTGTGTGTACACAGGTGCTAAGGTGAGCAGTGCTGCCAATCTTCTTTGTCCTAGAGGTTAATAAGAAGGCCGGGCTGTCTGCACTCCAGTGCCTGAGAGTTAGCCTTTGTGGTAACTTCTCCTGGCCAGTTTCCTTGCTTGTCTCTAGTACTTTTGACTCCAGTTTGTCTTACCTCGTTCTGTGCTCCTTCTCAGGTGACTTCCTAGTCCTGGCTCCCAGCTCCTGTGAATTACAGGTCCTTCTCAAAATATTAGCATATTGGGATAAAGTTCATTATTTTCCATAATGTAATGATGAAAATTTTATATTCATATATTTTAGATTCATTGCACACTAACTGAAATATTTCAGGTCTTTCATTGTCTTAATACGGATGATTTTGGCATACAGCTCATGAAAACCCAAAATACCTATCTCACAAAATTAGCATATCATTAAAAGGGTCTCTAAACGAGCTATAAACCTAATCATCTGAATCAATGAGTTAACTCTAAACACCTGCAAAAGATTCCTGAGGCCTTTAAAACTCCCAGTCTGGTTCATCACTCAAAGCCCCAATCATGGGTAAGACTGCCGACCTGACTGCTGTCCAGAAGGCCACTATTGACACCCTCAAGCAAGAGGGTAAGACACAGAAAGAAATTTCTGAACGAATAGGCTGTTCCCAGAGTGCTGTATCAAGGCACCTCAGTGGGAAGTCTGTGGAGAGTAAAAAGTGTGGCAGAAAATGCTGCACAACGAGAAGAGGTGAACGGACGCTGAGGAAGATTGTGGAGAAGGGCCGATTCCAGACCTTGGGGGACCTGCGGAAGCAGTGGACTGAGTCTGGAGTAGAAACATCCAGAGCCACCGTGCACAGGCGTGTGCAGGAAATGGGCTACAGGTGCCGCATTCCCCAGGTCAAGCCACTTTTGAACCAGAAACAGCGGCAGAAGCGCCTGACCTGGGCTACAGAGAAGCAGCACTGGACTGTTGCTCAGTGGTCCAAATTACTTTTTACGGATATTGGTCGGATGAAATATGCTAAGCAACTTCTGCATGTCATTCGGAAATCAAGGTGCCAGAGTCTGGAGGAAGACTGGGGAGAAGGAAATGCCAAAATGCCAGAAGTCCAGTGTCAAGTGCCCACAGTCAGTGATAGTCTGGGGTGCCGTGTCAGCTGCTGGTGTTGGTCCACTGTGTTTTATCAAGGGCAGGGTCAATGCAGCTAGCTATCAGGAGATTTTGGAGCACTTCATGCTTCCATCTGCTGAAAAGCTTTATGGAGATGAAGATTTCATTTTTCAGCACGACCTGGCACCTGCTCACAGTGCCAAAACCACTGGTAAATGGTTTACTGACCATGGTATCACTGTGCTCAATTGGCCTGCCAACTCTCCTGACCTGAACCCCATAGAGAATCTATGGGATATTGTGAAGAGAACGTTGAGAGATTCAAGACCCAACACTCTGGATGAGCTAAAGGCCGCTATCGAAGCATCCTGGGTCTCCATAAGACCTCAGCAGTGCCACAGGCTGATTGCCTCCATGCCACGCCGCATTGAAGCAGTCATTTCTGCCAAAGGATTCCCAACCAAGTATTGAGTGCATAACTGTACGTGATTATTTGAAGGTTGACGTTTTTTGTATTAAAAACACTTTTCTTTTATTGGTCGGATGAAATATGCTAATTTTGTGAGATAGGAATTTTGGGTTTTCATGAGCTGTATGCCACAATCATCCGTATTAAGACAATAAAAGACCTGAAATATTTCAGTTAGTGTGCAATGAATCTAAAATATATGAATGATTTTCATCATTACATTATGGAAAATAATGAACTTTATCACAATATGCTAATATTTTGAGAAGGACCTGTATTTGTGTTGGCTTCAAGCTTCAGTCAACCCCAGCCAAGAATCAAGCCTTCTAGACTTATTTTGGATCAAGTTCCAGTGGATGGCCCAAGCCCTTCGACTCCTAGGATCTCAGGCAAGCGAACCCTGCTCACCCTCCACCTGTAACTCTACATCAAGTCTCAAGAAACGTCTCCAGGTATTCCATTTTACTGAGAACTGTTGTGTGAGAATCCAATTACCTTGTGCTAACCTGACTCTTCACCAGAAAGCTCACCACTTAACTTGGATTAAAGCCCTAGTAGTAACTGTCCGTTGTCCCTGGCTCCGCATCGATCTCCCTCAGCCTACCACGTTTCCTTCATCAGTAAGCAAGAACTTATTCTCATTCTCAGAAATTCAACTTCAAACCTCAAGAGTAACTTACCTGATCTCCCTTCCCACACAGTTTGTGTATCCAGTCCCGGTTCCAGTTCCATATCCACAACCTGTCACAATAAACTTGTTAAACTTTTCTCCTGCCTCCTGAGTGTTATTCTGCATGTAGTTCAAATCAGTAAAGAAAACATTGACACTATTGGCCAATCCCTTGAATGTGTGTAAAAAACCCAAAAATATTTGTTTAAAATTTAAATGTAGCTGCTTGGAATTGGTTGGTGCCCAGTTTTGTAAGCTTGATATGTTTAAAATTTATCTCTAAAAGTTTCCAAGCCAAAAACCTTGTCATTCCCACATGGGGAATCCCAAGTCGGTAATACGGACTGATTTCTACAGCAATACTTATAGTGCCATGCTCCTTATACAAATATATGTATGTTGAGCTCCTTGTGGAACTGGTCCTCTAGCTGCACATATGTCCAAATTGTTCATGTAGGTTGAATTTTGAGAGACACAGGGGAGTTGTGACTTTTTCATTTTGCAGTTTTAGTGCAAAATGTATTAGCCATGCTGCCAAAAAAGCCCTGGCGCTAAATTCAGTTATCAGTATGCATGAGGAGGACAAGAAGGAAACAAACATTAGCAGGCTAAAAAAATTTATAATACTTTTGCAATATCTACAGTACAATCTATAACCTGATAAATGAAAAATATGATTTTTGATTTTGCATGCCTGATTTGTTCTGCACACAAAACACTTTTCAGATCAAAACTGTTCAAGGCCTCTCACATTTGGAGGTGCGCAGCACTCTACAGAAATCCCTCTCAACTGCATGAGCTGCTCATGAGAATACTGATGGTTTTCCTCCTCCAGAGTAATGGCAGGAGTATAACTTCACACATCAGATATTTTGAAAGAACCTGGGCATCAAGACATTTATTTAAGTTTTATACCTTTACTTCAGGCGCACATCAGTTCTTAATTTAAACAGTTTGCCAGAGCAGTATGAAAGCGCCTGTATTGAACAATTGCTGGCAGAAAATAATTTCTTAACAACGCTAACTAGAAAGTTAAACCTTATAAGTGCTACTTTTTGGTATTTGTAGAAGTGTCTGTAGCATTTTGCAATAAATAATTCTGTCCTGTTTATATTGAACCATGCATAGACTTTTCAGCTGCTTTTAGACTAGCCTGCTGATCTAGCCGGTTTGGCGAAATATACACTCACACCACACTCAGAAAGTTTGTGAGGACATATACAGTGGACATAAACCAGGTGTAAGGCTGAAACTCATGGTGAAGATACGAAAATCTCCTATATGAATTGGAAAATTCCTCAGATTGTTAGGAAACATCCCAGTGCATGTGTTACCAGTGGCAGTAGCATAGTTAGATGGCTCTTACCTATTTTAGTTAAACAGGTAAGAGATAAACACAAAACTAAGAATTTTGAAATATAGCGTTCAGTAAAATGTTAAACCATTAATATGAAATCATGAAACGGAAGACAATGCAAATTTAAAAGAAGTTGTGTCCAAACAAACCTTTTTTATTACATGAAATAAGTAAATGTGTGATGTGCAACATGTAAGGTCATATCATATATTTGTATTTGGCTCCCACATAAATGATTTTAGGTGAATTGTGGAGTAATGTGACATAGACTTGTGTGGGTCTGGTGAGATTACACACAACATGGGGAAATGTTTCTCCTTTTTTGGAATAAAAAAAATACAGACTGATGTTAGTTTCAACAAATTGGTCTTGTAGCTCTGAGATATCAGTCACCCTCCTCCTCACTCTGGTTTTCCCATGTCATGCCTTGAAAACTCTGAAAAAGAAGATACACTAGAGCCGAGGCTTATCTTGGCTATGAATTTTCACTTCAGTGAATATATCATTATGATAAAGGTATTTTCAGGGATGTAAGATTAAAGGTATGCCCTGATAGACACACTTAGGTTATCCAGGCTATGTATAATATGAAGCCAGTCCTGGTATGCAAGATGGTTCACACAAGATTTTTACCGTGCAAGGGTGATGACCCAAATAAGAGAAGCAGATACATGTGTTACAGAGTTCCCATTGAGATGAACATGCTGTGAACTTTAAATGGGATCAGCATCTTTTACTGTGCTCAATCTCAAGCAGACATTCTGCTTGGAAAAAGACTACCTCTTAACAGCCAAAGATGTCTTGTTTACTTCAAAAGAGCATTTTGAAAACATTTTGAAATAAACTCAGCTTTATCAGTGTTATGTGGTGGAGGTATGTAACAGATTTCTCTATTTGCAGGAAACATAATGACCAAATTCTTTGCACAATCTTTTTTTCAAAATGTCTCAAGTTCAGTCAGACTGGACCGAGAGAATCTCTAAACCGCCTTTTTAAATTGTGCCACAGATTCTGAAATGGACTTTGACTGGACTATTGTAATACATTATTGTGCTTCAATCTAAAATATTTGCCAGGATGATTCATGTGTTGCTTGAAGGTGAATCTTGGCCTCAATTAAATGTTTTAGCATCCTCTAACAACTTCTTTTTCAGGATTACCCTATAGTTAGATCATGTAGTGTGCTATTTGTAAGTTCAGTTTTGGTCTAATCTGACTAGAGCCCATTCTTTCACAATTTTACCTAGATGGCTTTCCGCAAACTTTAAATTCAACTTTATGACTTGCTTGGCACTCTTCAGTATATGCAAGATTTGTGGTGTACTAACAATTGATATGTAGACTGGATGATGGACTGAACCGTGCTTGGTGAAATGTCTAAAGTTTAGGAACTTTTATAACCTAAAAAAACAAGACCTTTTGCACAACTCGATCTCTGGAGTGTTTTCTGTTTGTCTTAGGGCATTCTCACCAGGATAATTTGGGGGTAGGTAGTGCGATTGAATGCTGAATTCTGGAATATTTCACACCTTCATTTGATTTGGTGCTCTTTCATCTTGCACTTTTGAAGATGGACCAAACAACCTGGATAACATCATACAGTTGCAACAGCTGCTCATTTGGGATGCTATCACAATAAACTGCACAGTATGAGGAGCAGGGGAGGCAGCAGCCTACCAGCATGTTGCTCTGTATTCATGAGTTAAACACAGCAGTACAGAAAAAGATAGAGAGCGAGAGAGAGGCATGCTGCTGTGGTTACACAGACAGAGCAATAATGTAAACGTTTTCAGAACATGTATACATCTGTAAATCATACATCGCTTCCTCCCTTTGGTTCAATTTCTCTCTTTGGTTTGCTGGATAATCAGTTTGTGTCCCTACTGTAAGTGAACTGCACCAGCATTTAATTTGCTACCAACTCAAGACCCATGTTTCCAGGTAAACCAGAATTTGATTGGTTACTCTGTAACAGTTTAAATGAGGTTTTACACCTGCCCAAATGAAGTGGACTCTTAGGAAACAACTTCAGGTCTGTTTAAATTTGTGCTCTAACAATTTATATTTATACTGAAATTAAACTAATCATAAATTGAGTTTATTTTTAAATTAGGCAAATTCCAATGGCCATTGGTTACACAGGATTTAATTGAGATCTTTCAGAGTAAATGGGGCTGAATACCAATGCATACCAATCTTTATTTTTATTTTTATTTTTATTTGTGAACCAATTACACATCATATATCCATTTTCTTTCATTTTACTGTAAAGCACAACTTTGTACTATATTTTTTGGTCTATCACCAATATCCTTATAGAATAGTGTTTAAGGCTATAACATAACAATGGAAAACAAAAGTTTAAAGGTTATGAATACTTTTGTGAAGAAAATTGTAATACACATACAATACATAGAATAGCAAGCTTATCCTGAATGCATGACCATATTTGTGCTTTTTAATGAATGCACTGAAGGTTTCACCTGTTGATGCAGTATGAGAAAGCTAGTCTGGTCCTTTATGATGCAATTTCAACTGCCTAAAAAAGGTCTTTGTGCAAAAACCAAAATTACTCAGGCAAGACGGTTTGTTGTAAATGCTGAGGTTGAGTTTGAATACATTGTATTGACAAAAGTATTGGGTCACACCACCAAATCAATGAATTCTGGTGTTCCAATCATTTCAGTGGCTGCAGGTGTATAAAGTTTGGAGTGGAGAAACTTGACTGGCCTGCACAGAGTCCTGACCGAAAGTTACGACTGTAACTATGGTTCTATGAATCCCGGATGACCGCCAGAGGTGGTGCTTCAAGCACTGAATGATCATTCCCAAAATTTTGGGATCATTTTGACTTTGATCTTGCATTGTGAATGGTTGTCTACAGGTATGCTGATTATTGCCTAAGTTTGTTCCAAGACTAACTTAACTTCACTTCCAGATTCTTCAAGATAATCCTTGGTTCTCAAACATAAACATTGCATGGTAATGTTGCATGACTCTTTTGGTCATGGTTTTCAATCATCTTTAATCAACTTGTTTATATTGTACATAGCCCATGAGTCTTTGTTATTCTTTAATTCTGCTTGGTGGTTTAGTCGGATTGTTTTAGCATAGTAAAGAGTTTGTTGATTGAAATATGTTTGACTTTGAGTTGACTTATTTTTGTTAATAAATTCTTGTATTTTAAGAAATTGTGTGAATTCATTCCATGTGTGTGCAGAGTTTATGCTGTTCAATAATGTCAGAGCTCGTCTCACACTTTTCTATTCTGTCCTAATACCATCGCCTTACTGGGCTGGTATTCACAGGACAACCCTTAACAGACCGAGATATTATTTGATAAAATATTAATATTAAATATTTAATAATATTCTCAGATTCTTAATCACAACAGCTTGGATATGCTCCTGAGTGAAAATCAAAAATAATGCGTTGATGTCTTTTTATTGTGTAATTTTCAAAATACAGATTGGTTAAAACCTGGAGTTTTTGATGTTCTGATCTTTTATGCTGAAAGTGAATCTTCTGTGAGGGAAGTTAGGTTTCCATCAAGGACAGGTTCAGATAAAACTGATCGCTGAACTGTTTATCCCATTTTATAACTCAGGACATCTGGTATATGAAAAGAAGGCAAGACAAAGTCAAACAATAAGATGTCACAGTCCTTCAGTTCAGCTTTGTGTTTCTACAGTGTTTTGTTTCGTCTTTAGTTGTAATTGCATTGATCCCAGTACACTAAAGTTATTTTTTAAACACCCACATTGCAATGAGAATGAATTTGCTTGAGCAACCTACAGTTGAAACATCAGATCAAATGAAACTATAAAACAATAAAACTACAGATTGCCATCATGGGAGTTAGCAGAATATGGCAACATTTACTGAGTATGACATCTAAACCTGAAATGTAATCTTGTTTCCTTACATATACATATATAATTGATGCAATTTTAACAGAGAAGTCAGATTCAGATTTTTCTAAAGAACAAAAAAAACCTTGTCATTTAAATGTTCTTTCCCTTTAGGAACTAAGACAAACAGGGGAACATTCCTTCTTATTATATGTACATTTTATGTGCTGAAAACCTGTTAATTAGGCATCCACACTGACTGCACTCCCAGGGTCTTAAATTTAATATATGGATTGATGGTGTTCCTGTGTGTTTTGTGTTGTTCAACAATTGTTAATTTCGAAGACGAAAGCTCCCTCATCCTGAGACAGGCATGTGTGTATTGATCAGTTAGGCAAGACAACCTAAATAATCTAGACTAATCACAAGTGAAACAATGGTATAGGCCCAGAGGAAAAATATGAAACATAAAAAAAATGTTGTAACAATTTTGGGAATGTAATAATTTAACAAGAGATTACAGTTGTACAGATATTTCAGAGAGTCATCCATCTTTAAAGTATAGGTAATGGAGTGTGTTTTTGTTGCAGCCAGCTTGGCTACTGCACTGTGGTGTGTGAATTTGTGCAGGCCATATGGTGACATTTGAATTACTCCTTATTCACACTGACTTCATAAGGCCTGCTGTAACAAGTCAATTTGTCCACAGTGGCACTGCCATATAACATTTATGAATGGCTCACATCACTCAGACCTCAGAGAGGAATATGATTCATTTACTGAACACCCTTCGCCTGCCTCTCACACTCACACACACACACACACACACACACACACACACACACACACACACACACACACACACACACACACACACACACAGGTTGTGTTTATTTTCAAGGTTTCTAGTGGTGGCATAAATTGTAACCCACAATCTCTGATCTTTAATAAAATGCATTTTGCATCTTTTTGCTTTTGATCATGTTTGCTATTAGATAATATGGGGTAAATTATAAAATCCATTTTGTCTTCTTATGCTACAATGAAGGATTGTTTTTTCTTTTCACATTTGAAGGAGATAACGATAACCCTTGAGGATATGTAGATTTTAAGAGATGGCTTGTTATAGGGGAAAACTGCATGGCAAACTGTTGAGGAGACAGTCAGCTAATCAAGCTGGGTGAGGGTGCACAAAATACAGTGTGCTTGCAGACAGAGCCTTGGCTGCAGAACTGTTAGTCGAACAGATCTTAGAGCTTTGCTGCATAAAACTACTACACCACTGACCTTTCCTGTTACTGGTCATTGTTTGGACAACAGGATGGACTATTTGCAACAGGATGCACACCTACAAATTAGAGATTGCAGAATTTTTGTTTACACAAGCTACATAGCAAAGGCTCTGAATCCAGCGTGATGTATTAGTGGGCTGGCAATTAACATCCTTCGATCAAGATGACAAAGTGGTGGGTCTGCAGATGAACCTATACTTGGATGCTCTGGTGCAAATCTAACTTAAAACCTGAAACATTAATTGAAATTGTGTAAACTTCAATCTTCAATCTAGCTGTACGACAGTTAGTTACAATGGAGACTGAATGCACTCTAATGCACAGACATTACTGAACAAGTAGTCAGACAAATTTGAAGGGCATGTTCCCGTGCTAGCTGGGCATCAAAAGATGTGACAGGTGCTGTTTGATCTCATAAAATCTGATGACAGACACTGCCTCACTGAAGTTTTTCTAACAAGTAAAATGCTTTTTTGTTTCATTGTATAGGTGCTGTGAAAAAAGGTATTTACCCCTTACAGGTTTCTTTTTAGCTATTTCAGACCATTAAATAATCACAAAGAATATAACAGAGAAAATACAAAAAACTGTTTTGAAATTATGATAACTTTTATAATGGGAAAAAAGCTATTCAAATCATCCAGGCCCTGTGAGATTAAGCAATTTCCCTCTAAATCTAATAACTGGTTGTGCCATATTTGGCCTTGAAGGGTTTGTGATGAGTCTTTTACAACACTGTTGAGCGAATTTTGTTACAGTCTTCTGTGGAGAATCACTTTAATTCAGCTACACTGGAGGGTTTTAGCGCCTGAACAGCCTGTTTAAGGCCATTTCACACATACATCAGTCGGATTTAGGCCCAGGCGAGTTTTTTAGTCATTCAGAGGCTGACTTGCTGGTGTGCTTTGCATCATTGTCAGAGAAAATCATTTGAGAACTGTAAAAATGTTTCATTGGTGAGTCTATCATAATTGTAGGAGTGATTGTGAGCTTAGCAGTTGTCTTGTGTCTCTCTGTGCTGGCGCTGCAATAGACTGGCGATCTGTCTAGGGTGTACTTCAGCTCTCACCCATTGGAAACTGGGATAATCTTAAGATCTAAACAGTAAAATCAAGGTAAATGGACTGATGGTTAATAATAAAAAAAAAATCTAAACAAAAAACTGACATACAAACTCTGAGTAAACTGAATATAGTCAGAAATTGCAATTGTTACTGCCATTATTACTACCACAGGGGATTGTACTGTCACCATTCCTTTTCACTCTGAACACCTCAGACTTCCAGTACAAGACAGACTCCTGTCACCTGCAGAAATACTCGGATGATTCTGCAGTCGTGGGGTGGATCAGAGATGGACAAGAAGATGAGTACAGGGAGCTGGTGAACTGCTTTGTGGCATGGTGTGGAAACAATCATCTCATCTTGAACGTGAGTAAAACAAAGGAGATTATTGCAGATTTTAAGAGAAACAGGAATACGTCAAACACTATTTCCATCATGGGAGAAGAAGTGGAGGTGGTGGAGGAGTATAAATACCTCGGTGTTCACCTGGACAACAGACTGGAGTGGAGATGCAACTGTGAAGCCATCTACACGAAGGGACAGAGCAGACTGTACTTCTTGAGGAAGCTTAGGTCCTGTGGTGTTTGCAGCAAGATGCTGCATATTTTCTATAAATCTGTTGTGGAGAGTGTGATCTCTTCTGCCATCATCTGCTGGGGAAGCAGCATCAGAGCCAGGGACTTAAAAAAGCTCAACAAGCTAATAAAGAAGGCTAGTGCTGTTCTGGGGACTCCTCTGGAACCTCTGGAGATCATTGTGCAAAGAAGGATTCTTCATTAAATGAAGAACATTATGGAGAACCCTGAGCATCCTCTTCATCAGACGTTTGTACAACAACAGAGTGTCTTCAGTCAGAGGCTTCTTCAGATGTGCTGTAAGACAGACTGCTACAGGAGATCTTTCCTGCCCACAGCCATCAGCATCTACAACGGCTCTTTGAAGAAACCTGCATAATGAGCTACAACAACATTTAATTTCCCTTTGGGATTAATAAGGTATTTTTGAATTGAATTATTTGCTCTACATTGTAATAATTCTAAATTGTATTCTGTTCTGTCAAAAAAGCTCAATTATTAGTGAAAACGTTACCCTTGACACATTAAAATACATTTTATCAATCAACATGTACTGCCAGCTTTAATTAGGTTTTAGAAAAGGGACCTTTACTAAAAGAAAGAAAAACAATTCATAGAATATTTTTTTATTAAAACAATGCAGAGAGAATACGACTTTGGACAATAAGGTAAAACAAATTAGGAATCAGCATTTAAATGCTGAACAACAAAATCAATATTTCAGTTTTTCTCAAACCCCTGATATGTTGATTTTAACTATCTATTCAGCTGCACTGTTAATTATATGCATCATGTTACAACAGTGTCCTGAATGATTCAGACACTGTAAAATCCAAATTAACTTCAGTAACATAGATAAAACTGATCTTACAAAAGGCTCCAGTTCAAACTGGACTCTATGGCTTTTCCCCCAACTAATTACAGAGAGAACAAGGCCCAATCTGCTGCCATAATCCTCGACTGTAATGACCGGATCTATTTAGTGATTTCAGACCCATCAAACAGACCTGGCTCTGAGCACAAGGAGTTTACTTCATCAATGTAGTATTAACTGCTCCTCTGAAGATAGGAGAGTGTGAAACAGATACGGATGGAGGGCAAAGGAGTCACACCCTCCCTGTGTTCTTGTCAAGATAGAAATTCACTTCGGGCTTTAATACAAGCAGTTTGATGGAATAAAAATTACAAATACACAACGATTTGTCAAGTGCTTCACCAGAGTAAATAAAACACTAAATAGTAATATCAAAGATCTTCTGGCTATTTCAGGCAGACTATAACATGCTCTCTCATCGCAACCCACTACCCCATGTCTTACCTGGTCATAGCTTTCTCTGTGTAAAGAGTCCAAATGATTTGTGAGAGACTTGAGTTACAATTAGAATATTTCAAAAAAGTCCACAAAACAAGTGCATAACTACATAGATAACCTCAACAACTAGAACACTTGTCACCATCTGTTGGATTTGTTTCTGTATTTTGTGTTATTTTGTTTGTTTTACAGGGTAACTGGAAAATAAACGTAGTGCCTCTTTAGCACTTATTTTGCCATATCGACCACTCAAAGTGCTTTTGATCCTACAGCCACATTCAGCACTCACAAATGCACACATATTCATACATTGATACAAACATCCTTAGACAACTTGGGGTTAAGTGCCTTGCCTAAGTGCACATTAATATGTGGCAGGGTGGGAAGCAGGACACAACTTTCTGATTGCAAGATGACTACTCTTCCCACTGAGCCACAGCAATTTAATCACCTTTCCAGTATTTATTCCAAAGGTCTCAGTCATTGTATTTTCTTGCCATGATGTCATGCACTAACCTATTTTTGCTCCCCTTACTTTATGTTTTCTTGTGTTGCAGTGAGTTCTGCAGCTTCTTTAGATAATGTTCAAAAACTCACTTTAACAGGATCTTGTCTGCCTCCTACCTCTCTTTGGGTTCAACACCATATCAGCTCATAACTAGGATTGCACAATAGTAGGAAAACATGTGATATGATAAGGGGTGAAATGTGATAACGCTATGACCTTTGGTAGATAAAAAAAAAAAAAAAAAAAAAAATCAGTGTTAAGGTCTTTCTGCTTTGTGTCACATCTTAATCAGCTAATCAACTCAAAACACTTGCAAAGGTTTTCTTTGCTTCTAAATGGTCTCTCAGTTTGGGTCAGTGGGCTACACAATCATGGGGAGGACTGCTGACTTCAAAGAACTCCAGAGGGCAGTCTGAACCTCTGTCCAGGGAGGGTAACTACAAAAGATGATTGCTAAGAAAGCTGGTTGTTTACAGAGTGATGACACCACTGTCAATGGTCTGATCCAAGACAGTGACGAGTCTGCATACAGACAGGAGGTGGATTGGCTGGTGCGGTCAGAACCACCTGGAGCTTAACCCGCTCAAGACAGTGGAGAAGATGGTGGATGTCTGGAGAACAGCCCCAACATTGCCTCCCCTCTCGATCCTCAACAACACTGTCTGCTGTGGATCACCTCCAGTTCCTAGGCATTTCCAGACATGGTCCTCACACATAGACACTGTTCGTAGGAAGGCCCTGTGGAGAGTGTAATTCCTCTGGCAACTCAAGAAGTTTATTCAGTCTGTTTTATGCACATCCATCTCATCTGGTTCACCCACAAAATATCGTCATCATTTCATCATCATTTCATAATTTATAAACCAATTTATAAACCAATGTGCTGTACAGGTAAATAACATAAAATGAAAATAAAAAAGCAATAACCAATTTAGTAAAAATCCATAAGCAATAAAATACATGGTTAACAATAATGGCAATACAAACAGCAATAAAAGGCAAAGAAGAAACCTTTACTGGCCTAATGGTTGTGCTCTCTGGAATTAAAAGCTAATTTAAAAAGATGAGTTTTAAAAATATTTAAATAGTCTAAAGGTCCAGCAGACCTCACAAAAAGAGGGAAACTGTTCCAGAGCCAAGGATCTGTGACTGAAAAAGCTGTCTCCGCTGATCACAAGCTGAGCGCTGGGCACACCTAAGATCCATTGGTCTAGAGATCTTAGAGATTTACTGGAGGTATGTGAATGTGAAAGCTTGTTGAGGTAAAGAGGTGCCAGACCATTAAGACATTTAAAAACTCAAATCAAAATCTTAAAGACAATTGTAAAAGAAACAGACAGTCAGTGAAGGAAATACAAAACAGGACAGGTCCAAACTACAACAAAAAATTAGGTTTGCAGTGAGGATCATCGGGGATGATTTTTCCTTCATCCAGGACAAGGGTCAGGAAAAGAAAAGTTAACACCTTTGTAGATCCTAAACATCCTGAAAACTGTTCAGACGTTTTCCTTTCAATTCAACCATATCTTTTTTTCTTTGTAAAATGTCTGTATATATACATATTTACAAAAAACATTTTTATTTCCTATATATATATATATATATATATATATATATATATATATATATATATATATATATATATATATATATATATATATATATATATATATATAAAGAAAGAAAAAATGTCCTCCTTAAGAGCAAGTGGAACCAAAGCCAAATTCCTTGTTTGTGTGCACAAAGTTGGCAAATAAAGCTAATTCTTATGTACCCAGGTGTATTCATAGCATATTAAGTGGAAGAAAAATCGTGGTAGGAAAAGCTGCACCAGCAACAGGTTGACCACATCCTTGGGTGGATTGTTGAGCTAAATCCATTCAAGAATTTGGAGGAGCTTTACAAGGAGTGCAATGAGGCTGGAGTCATTGCATCACGATCCACTACGCAGGAACAAATTCTACACATGATTTACAAGCATCGTACCTGGGCTAAGGGCAAAAAGACGTGTACTGTTAAGAGGTCCAAAGTTCTGTTTTCAGATAAAAGTTGGCATTTCTTTTGGAAATCAAAATTCCAGAATCTGGAGAAAGAGTGGAGAGGCACAGAATAAATGTTGCTTGAGGTTTAAGAGGTGGTTGTCACATCAACTTACAAAGTAATCAACTAATTTCCCACAATTAAAATGTTTTTATTTTGTAACAGACTAAAACTGTCATTTGCAGATTTGAGGATGTGTCTGTTTCATACACACTCCTACAGTCATTGGTGTATAACATGTACAGTGGAGGGAACAAAATGCTTTCTGTGCATGAAAGCAGTGTTTAATGAGCTGACTGCCCGTGGCTCACATGTTAAAAATGTAGAGTCCATTTCACCAACCCAACTTCAAGTTTAAAAGTTTCCAAATTTGTTTGCCAAAATGTGTAGCTTGCTCCTGTTAAAGTTCTGAAGAAAAATCCACATATAAAAGCCTTGTGCGAGTCTTTGTGTCGACCAGACAATAATTAAAAAGGGTGACTGTAGCATCATTCATTCCTCTGTTAGTCTTATATGCAAGCTGGAGTGGGTAGGCCCTTAATATTAGTGGTCATAATATATTCTACAATTTTTTCATAACTGAAGTAAAAGCCATACTCCAAAAGTGATTTAGTTCTTCTGAAGATTTGATTTTTGACCAGAGGCACAATAGTGGATTACTTCTAGAGTTTTGAAACCATATTCTGAATGAGAAAATATTAAAATATGTTTAAAAAAATTCCCAAAATGGTTGGCTAAAAATATCTTGATATCAAAATAATAAAAAAAAAACAAGAAATTGATCATTTTTAGTGGCAAATACAAACAATATAGAGATTGTCCAAGACTTTTGCACAGTACGGCAAATTCTTTAGCTGAAATTAGTTAACCTCAAATGATCAAATTTAATTCAACAACATCTAAACCCTGTAAAAGAATTAATTATCAATAGCCACAATAAAAAAGATGTTGCACTTCACTTTACATTTCTTGATTCTTTGTAAATATCTTTGGCTCTGACAGAAAATTCCTGCGGCACCAAATGTTGATGATTTAACAAGCCATCCAGAACTAATCTCCTTCAAAATGTTTGCCTCTGACTCTATACGTATGTGATATATTTAGGCCATTTTGACTTGGAAAATGCAGCTGCTCATTTATTATTCGTCTATGAAGAGAGAAGAAAAATAGGAGGGTGACAGAAAAATAGAGAAACTTTTAAAAGATAAGGCAAAGTGCTGACTTGTGAACAGTGAAATCGAGATGAGCACATATTTGAAAACAGACAGGTGGAGGGGGTGCTAAGAGGAGTGTGCAAGAGTCCTTTGTGAGCATTAAGCTGAAACTGTGGTACAAGGTTTAATTAGCACTAGAGCCAAGCAAGTGGTTCAAATTATGATAAGACTCCCAGAGAATGATAATCAAAAATAGGCAAGCCAAGGTGAATGAATATTCCCAATGTCTTTCTCTCATGCAGCTGGATGATCACAGAAAATGGCTGAATAACCCAAAAAGTCCAGCGATTTACTGGAACAGAACCGATTTCCTTAAGAAACAGAAAATCAAAAAAAAAAAAGAAGGCAAATTTAACCCAATCTTGTTGCATAATTGTTTTCTAAATTTGCCCTAATCATCATGAAGGCTTGTCAAGTAATCCAATAAATGGATGCCCAATTTGTCTGGATTCATGCTCAGGAGTATATAGACCTAGTCACATTTCTCTAGCACATACAGTACAGACCAAAGGTTTGGACACACCTTCTCATTCAAAGAGTTGTCTTTATTTTCATGACTATGAATATTGTAGCTTCACACTGAAAGCATCAAAACTATTAATTAACACATGTGGAATTATATACTGAACAACAAAGTTTGAAACAACTGAAAATCTGTCTTATATTCTAGGTTCTTCAAAGTAGCCAACTTTTGCTTTTATTACTGCTCCGCACACTCTTGGCATTCTGTTGATGAGCTTCAAGAGGTAGTCACCTGAAATGGTTTTCACTTCATAGGTGTGCCCTGTCAGGTTTAATAAGTGGGAATTCAAGCCTTATAAATGGGGTTGGGACCATCAGTTGTGTTGTGCAGGATGTGGATACAGTACACAGCTGATAGTCCTACTGAATAGACTGTTAGAATTTGTATTATGGCAAGAAAAAAGCAGCTAAGTAAAGAAAAACGAGTGGCCATCATTACTTCAAGAAATGAAGGTCAGTCCGAACAATTAGGAAAACTTTGAAAGTGTACCCAAGTGCAGTCACAAAAACCATCAAGCGCTACAAAGAAACTGGCTCATATGAGGACTGCCCCAGGAAAGAAAGACCAAGAGTCACTGCTGCGGACGATAAGTTCATCCAGCCTCAGAAATTGCAGGTTAACAGCAGCACAGATTAGAGAACAGGTCAATGCCACACAGAGTTATAGCAGCAGACACATCTCTAGAACAACTGTTAAGAGGAGACTGTGTGAATCAGGCCTTTCAAGGTAAAATAGCTGTTAGGAAACCACTGCTGAGGACAGACAACAAGCAGAAGAGACTTGATTGGGCTAAAGAACACAAGGAATGGACATTAGACCAGTGGAAATCTGTGCTTTGGTCTGATGAGTCCAAGTTTGAGATCTTTGGCTCCAACCACCGTGTCTTTGTGCGGCGCAGAAGAGGTGAACGGATGGACTCTACATGCCTGGTTACCACCGTGAAGCATGGAGGAGGAGGTGTGATGGTGTGGGGGTGCTTTGCTGGTGACATTGTTGGGGATTTATTCAAAATTGAAGGCATACTGAACCAGCATGGCTACCACAGCATCTTGCTGCGGCATGCTATTCCATCCGGTTTGCGTTTAGTTGGACCACCATTTATTTTTCAACAGGACAATGAGCCCAAACACACCTCCAGGCTGTGCAAGGGCTATTTGACCAAGAAGGAGAGTGATAGAGTGCAGCGCCAGATGACCTGGCCTCCACAGTCACTGGACCTGAACCCAATCGAGATGGTTTGGGGTGAGTTGGACCGCAGAGTGAAGGCAAAAGGGCCAACAAGTGCTAAGCATCTCTGGGAACTCCTTCAAGACTGTTGGAAAACCATTTCAGGTGACTACCTCTTGAAGCTCATCAACAGAATGCCAAGCGTGTGCGTAGCAGTAATCAAAGCAAAAGGTGGCTACTTTGAAGAACCTAGAATATAAGACATATTTTCAGTTGTTTCACACTTTTTTTGTTCAGTATATAATTCTACAAGTGTTAATTCATAGTTTTGATGCCTTCAGTGTGAAGCTACAATATTCATAGTCATGAAAATAAAGAAAACTCTTTGAATGAGGTGTGTCCAAACATTTGGTCTGTATTGTACATTTGTGAAAAATAAATGTTGGTTCCCTCCAGTACCTGACAGAAACTAGTTTCTACCTTCTAAAAACTGCTGAGTTATTTATTTTACCCAGATTCCTGGTTTTATACTGTTTGAACAAAAACATTTAATCACCATTAGTGGTAAAAGTGTGTCACAGTCAGTTGGGTTAAAGCAAAAACATCATTCTTTAAAGGTTGTCATTTCAAATTATGCAATGAGCTGGGCAGACTTCCTTGAACCTCTACCACATGATGCAATAGGACTGGTAGATTATGCTGTACAAAAATGTAAATGTCAGTGACTTGAGTTAATAACTTTACACCAGAGAAGGAGTTATTAAAATTTAACATAGCATCAGCCTTTTAGCGTCCTTAACAGCTAGTGCAAACTAGTGCTAGCTATGGCTATTTAAAATTGGTAATTCAATTCAATTCAGTTTTATTTATATAGCGTCAATTCACAACACATGTTGTCTCAAGGCACTTCACAACAGTCAGGTACATACATTCCAGTTAATCCTAACCATTGAACCGTGCAGTCAAAGTTATTTATTTATTCAAATTCGATAAAAAGTTTTTCTCTAAGGAAACCCAGCAGATTGCATCCAGTCAGTGACTTGCAGCATTCACTCCTCCCGGATGAGCATGTAGAGACAGTGGACTGTCACTGGCGTTGACTTTGCAGAAATCCCTCATACTGAGCATGCATGTAGCAACAGTGGAGAGGAAAAACTCCCTTTTAACAGGAAGAAACCTCCAGCAGAACCAGGCTCAGTGTGAGCGGCCATCTGCCACAACCGACTGGGGGTTAGAGAGAACAGAGCAGAGACACAAAGAGAAAAAAGAGAACAAAGAAGCACTGATCCAGGAGTATGTTCTATGGGAAGGAAAAGTAAATGTTAATGGATGTAGCTCCTTTAGTCGTTTCACCTAGAAAGAAAGAACAGATAAACTCTGAGCCAGTTTTCCAGGTTAGAGTCTGAAAGAGAGCACATACAGTTAGTTACAGTTGAGCTCAGTCAATTGCCATGTCTAGGAGAGAGAAAGGGTTAAACACTAAAAGACAGGGCCATGTGGATCATCGGTAGAGGGTGAGCATTAAGTTGTTGCCAGCAGAAGCTCGGACGATTCCCCTCTCCAGAAAGGTGTCACAGGTAGACACAGAACCAGGCCAGGTGTAGCTTCTAGGAAGAGAAAAGAGAGAACAAAGTTAAAAGCTGAAATAACACCAAATAATGCAAAATTGGAGAGTAGTCTAACTGGTTGGGTTCATCAGGATTTATGGATAAGTAAAGCGGAGTATCATCAGGGTAACAGTGAAAATTTATCCTATGCTGCCTGATAATTTGACCTATTGGATGCATATATATAGTAAAGAGAATTGGCCCAAGTACTGAACCCTGTGGTACTCCACAATTAACCCTGGAGTTTAAAGATGATTTATCATTTACATGAACAAACTGGAATCTGTCAGACAGATAAGATTTAAACCAGCCTAGCGCTGTTCCCCTGATCCCTACAGCATATTCCAGCCTTTTTCAGAGAATATTATGGTCGACTGTATCAAATGCAGCACTGAGATCTAACAGAACCAGTACAGACAAAAGTCCATTATCTGAGGCCATAAGAATATCATTAGTGACTTTCAGCAGAGCTGTTTCAGTGCTATGATGAGCTCTAAAGCCTGACTGAAACTCTTAAAACAGGTCATTGCTGTGTAAATGCTCACACATTTGATTAGCAACTATTTTCTCAAGAATTTTATATAAGAATGGAAGATTGGATATTGTTCTGTAATTTTTCAAGTAATCTCGATCAAGCGAAGGTTTCTTAAGTAAAGGTTTAATTACAGCTACCTTAAAAGCCTGTGGTACATATCCATTTACTAAAGATAGATTAATCATATCTAAAATGGGGCTGGTAATCAGAGGGAACACTTCCTTAAATAATTTGGTTGGGATTGGGTCTAACATACAAGTTGAAGGTTTATATGAAGCTAATATTTCTGATAACTCAGGAGGCTTCACAGGATCAAAACAGTCCAAACACAAATCAGGTTCTGCAGTTATTTCCAATGTTGTCTCACTTGCTGAGGATGAAGTAATCATCTTCGGGAGTATGTCAAAGATTTTCTTTTTAATAGAATACATTTTATTTAAGAAGAATCCCATACAGTCATGACTGCTAAGAGCTAAGGGAATGGATGGTTCAACAGAGCTATGACTCTGTGTAAGTTTAGCAACTGTACTAAAGAGAAACCTAGGATTATTCTTGTTCTCTTCTATTAATGATGAGAAATGAGCTGTTCTGGCTTGGCGAAGTGTCTTTTTATACAACAGTAGGCTATTTTTCCAGATTAAGTAGGAATCCTCTAGGTGTGTAGAGCGCCATTTTCTCTCCAATTTTCTAACATTGTGCTTTAAAGTATGCAGCTCTGAATTAAACCAAGGAGCCTGCCTCCTATGAATGATTACCTTCTTTTTCAAGGGGGCTGCAATGTCTAATGCATCACACAATGATGAAGAAACACTATGAACAAAAGACTCAGTTTGTGATGGGGCAGAAACAGAATTATTGCCCTCCACTGTGCTTTTTAGTGGTAATGAGGAAATTAAAAGTGGGAGAGATTCTTTAAAGGTTGTTACAGCATCGCCTGATAATGATCTATTGTAATGAAATTTTCTTTCAGGTGTGGAGTACTCTGTTAAATTAAACTCAAAGGTTATTAAGAAATGGTCAGACAGGACAGAGTTACAAGAAAATATTGTTATGTCTTTACACTCAATGCCATATGTTAGCACAAGGTCCAGAGAATGAAGACAAAGGTGGGTAGGTTTGTTAATGTTTTGAACAAAGCCAATTGAGTCTAAGATAGCATTAAACGCTATATTTAGGCTATCACTTTCAGTGTCAACATGAATGTTAAAATCCCCCACTATAATAACTATCTTTATTTAACACTAAATCAGATAAAAGGTCTGAAAACTGATTTAAAAACTGAGAGTAAGGGCCTGGTGGACGGTACAAAACAACAAATAGAAGTGGATTTAGTGCTTTGCAATTTGGATGAGGAAACCTACACAAGTGCCTTTCAATGCAACTATATATATTTTATTGAATAAAATACTTAGGCTGAAGCCCCTTGATCACCACAGCCGAATTCCTGAATATTCACTTTCTAAATAGGTTACAACCTCAGCAAACCTTGACACCTAAGAATCCCTCCTTGGTAAAACCCATAGGCCAAACCTGTTGTGCTAAAGCAACCTACATTTACAGTTCATGCAGTGTATGTTTGGAATATCACTAGTTTGATACTGTGTCTACGAAACAATTTACCATATTCTCTCGGATTAATCACCAAAGATTAGTGTTATGCTTCTATAAATCTTCTCTGATCTAGAATACTATCCTTATTTATTCCTATCGCTTATTTGTGCTGAACTTCTTTGTCTTTGTGGATTGCATTGACTACAATAAGAGGATGTTGCCTGCAGCTCTTTATACCAGCTCACAACTTTACATTTGTTTTACAACTTTCTGCAATCTTTAAACCCTAAATGGCAAATGGAAAAGGAAAGAAAAGGCATACATGCATTTGGAAAAAAACATTCATAGGTTAAAAAAAAATAAATAGTAAAATTTGTAATAAAGCATGTTTCCTGAGGCTGTGTTGGAAAATGGTTTGCTAGACAAATATTACTTCTTGGAAGGGAGTTGGGTTGCTGTCATGTTATTTGGGAATCTAGGATCTCTTTTTCTTATCTGTGTTGTGAAAACACAAAAAAGGTATTGATTTTCTTACCTGAACCCTCTAAAAACAATAGTTTTCACTTATTAAGATTCCTATTTTCTAAGGGAGAATAGAAGTAGGTGGGGAACTGGAGAAAGGAAGCCTCAACATCTAACAATAAAATATTCTATATTAAGCAATCTGCATATCAACAAATTATGAAGCATCGGGTCCACTCTACCTCCTTTCTTTTCTATATGAATGTGTAAAATATACTGAA
Source organism: Girardinichthys multiradiatus (assembly GCF_021462225.1). Taxonomy (NCBI): domain Eukaryota; kingdom Metazoa; phylum Chordata; class Actinopteri; order Cyprinodontiformes; family Goodeidae; genus Girardinichthys; species Girardinichthys multiradiatus. Next base: position 15,888,433 of record NC_061804.1, on the reverse strand, counting down.
AAACCTTTTTTCTGTCTCCTTGTAAAAAAACCAAGTCCATGTCTCCCATTGTTCAGGCGAGAAGACTGATTGGATTTCTCTGTTACAAGGACCTGTCAATGGAAATAACCTTAAAGAGGGAACAGAAATATGAAAAGGTGCTCCTAAGAGTGCCCATTCTTGGTGGCTAAGTGGAAAAGGGGCACCCTGTCACAAAGAGAGGAAGAGTGAAGACTGAAAAGTAATGAATCTTACAGTACATGGCAGCTGATTTATTTCCCTCTGCAGAGGACAAGGTCAGAAGTCATGTTGCAGGTGATGGTGTTCATTACTGAGCTGCAAAAGACTCACACAGTTAAATTTTCTTGAAATGTTTAAAAAAGGTAAACAAGTCTCTTGTAAATTACACATATGCTTTTAAAGACACCTCCATAGAACAACAACAAAAAAAAAAGCCAGTAAAGGAAAATATATGTATGTTGCTTGTGTGTGGAAAGATATTCCATTTGATGATGTATATGTTTGAAGTTTTATTTTCCACACTCAGAGTGTGTTTTTCAAATTGAATAACATTTATATAAAATTTTGTTTTAAGGAATCTCTCTCCAGTATCCTGTTCAGGTTTGATTACTCCAAATATTTTAAATTTCTACTGAGTACCCAAAATGCTACCAGACAATTTAAAACTGGTGGATGCTCTTTCAGTGCTTTTGTGACGGGTGGTATCAACCAGTTTAAGGAGCAACACATGCAGACTATATTAATACAACAAAGCAAAGGAGGACTTCACACAAGCATCTACTGTATGTCCACTGATCTGTGGTATGTTTTGTTGCACAAAGCAGACTTCCAGGTCAGGTTTGGTAAGCAGAGGGGGCGTGTAGAAGCAAGCTCTTGCGGATGTGAACAAGCTTCCCAGGTGTGTTTTGCAGTAGTAGATTGAACCAAGAACGACGAGAGGACACTCAGATTGATGTACAAGGCAACCTCCAGGTAGGTAATTTACAATCAAGACAGACAATCTGAAACTGGTTGGGAGTCCTGCTGATTCAGTTATAGAGTGGCTTGAGGAGGTGATGCCTTGCAGGTGGTGCAAGAGCACAGCAGGAACATCCCAACCCTCAAGGAGATCAGGAGCAAATGAAGGAAAGAGGAGAGAGAACAAGAAACAAAACACAACCACCCACCTATACAGGTCCTTCTCAAAATATTAGCATATTGTGATAAAGTTCATTATTTTCCATAATGTCATGATGAAAATTTAACATTCATATATTTTAGATTCCTTGCACACTAACTGAAATATTTCAGGTCTTTTATTGTCTTAATACGGATTATTTTGGCATATAGCTCATGAAAACCCAAAATTCCTATCTCACAAAATTAGCATATTTCATCCGACCAATAAAAGAAAAGTGTTTTTAATACAAAAACGTCAACCTTCAAATAATCATGTACAGTTATGCACTCAATACTTGGTCGGGAATTCTTTTGCAGAAATGACTGCTTCAATGCGGCGTGGCATGGAGGCAATCAGCCTGTGGCACTGCTGAGGTCTAATGGAGGCCCAGGATGCTTCGATAGCAGCCTTTAGCTCATCCAGAGTGTTGGGTCTTGAGTCTCTCAACGTTCTCTTCACAATATCCCACAGATTCTCCATGGGTTTCAGGTCAGGAGAGTTGGCAGGCCAATTGAGCACAGTGATACCATGGTCAGTAAACCATTTACCAGTGGTTTTGGTACTGTGAGCAGGTGCCAGGTCGTGCTGAAAAATGAAATCTTCATCTCCATAAAGCTTTTCAGAAGATGGAAGCATGAAGTGCTCCAAAATCTCCTGATAGCTAGCTGCATTGACCCTGCCCTTGATAAAACACAGTGGCCCAACACCAGCAGCTGACACGGCACCCCAGACCATTACTGACTGTGGGTACTTGACACTGGACTTCTGGCATTTTGGCATTTCCTTCTCCCCAGTCTTCCTCCAGACTCTGGCACCTTGATGTCCGAATGACATGCAGAAGTTGCTTTCATCCGTAAAAAGTAATTTGGACCACTGAGCAACAGTCCAGTTCTGCTTCTCTGTAGCCCAGGTCAGGCGCTTCTGCTGCGGTTTCTGGTTCAAAAGTGGCTTGACCTGGGGAATGCGGCACCTGTAGCCCATTTCCTGCACACGCCTGTGCACGGTGGCTCTGGATGTTTCTACTCCAGACTCAGTCCACTGCTTCCGCAGGTCCCCCAAGGTCTGGAATCGGCCCTTCTCCACAATCTTCCTCAGGGTCCGGTCACCTCTTCTCGTTGTGCAGCGTTTTCTGCCACACCTTTTACTTTCCACAGACTTCCCACTGAGGTGCCTTGATACAGCACTCTGGGAACAGCCTATTCGTTCAGAAATTTCTTTCTGTGTCTTAGCCTCTTGCTTGAGGGTGTCAATAGTGGCCTTCTGGACAGCAGTCAGGTCGGCAGTCTTACCCATGATTGGGGCTTTGAGTGATGAACCAGACTGGGAGTTTTAAAGGCCTCAGGAATCTTTTGCAGGTGTTTAGAGTTAACTCGTTGATTCAGATGATTAGGTTCATAGCTCGTTTAGAGACCCTTTTAATGATATGGTAATTTTGTGAGATAGGAATTTTGGGTTTTCATGAGCTGTATGCCAAAATCATCTGTATTAAGACAATAAAAGACCTGAAATATTTCAGTTAGTATGCAATGAATCTAAAATATATGAATATTAAATTTTCATCATTACATTATGGAAAATAATGAACTTTATCACAATATGCTAATATTTTGAGAAGGACCTGTACACGCAAACCACATGTAGGAATACCAACAGGATTACATTTGGTATTACCTGCCAATAAAAGGCTTACTTGATCTACTTTTTAGTTTGGAAATAATGCAGAAATACATGATTTATGTGCAAATAATCAACTGTAGTGTATAGTCAGTTAAACTCTGCTCATGTCATAGGATGAGGGGTTGTGGCAGGACTAAACTGCAGACAGCAGTACGTGAGCCACTTAGTAGTGAAAAGGAAATTAATGATGAAAAACTGAGCAAACTTTAATAAATGGCACAAGAAGAACACGACATTGATCAAGGGCAGCATAACTGGTAGTGGTGTGATTAGAGTAATTGAAACAAGGTGAGTTTAATCAGGGGAATACTGAACAGCTGAGGGAGAGTACTGAATAGGGGGACTGCAGGAAGGAGACACAAAGGGAGCTGTACTGAGATACAAAGGGTTTTACAAATCAAAAGGGAAAAAGGCTATGACAAGCATAAGAGTGTACAGAAGAAAGAACACAATAAGTAAATAGGAAACTAAACAAAAAGCAATACATTTTGATGGTTAAACCCTAACAACCACAATTAACAATTCAGATAAATTAACTAAATATGGCTTGAGGTTGCTAACAATAATAAAAACAGAATGATCAGAAAACACAAAAACACCCATGCATCATAGCAGCTTATGTCCACCACCCTAATTCCAAGTTGGGATGTTTTGTAAAACATAAATAAAAGCAGAATACAATGATTTGTTCAACCTATATAACACTTCCAAACAGGTATTTCTTGAGCATTCCTCAACTTTCCCAGTCTTTTGTTGCCCCTGTTTCAGCTGTTTTGGAACGTCAATTGCACATAGATTTAACAGGATTTGCAAATCATTTTATTGTTTTTTTCTTTACATTTTACAAAGCGTCCCACCTTAGAATTGGGGTCAGAATCAGGGTTTGCTGTATCTGATTTATTTTATGAGTCATTTGAAATTCACAAACTTCATAAATGATTTACTGTTGTAAATAAAATCGTTTTCATATGTAAATGTATATTTTCAAAACATTTAGGTCACAATTTTTTACTTAGATTTAGGTAACTAACAGAAATGACTCAGAATTGCTCAGGACTGCTATTGTTACACTTAATGTTTTTTAACACAGACTTCAGCCTTGAAAAAAATGCAGAAAACAAAAAAGTCTTGCCAGCATTCATTACAAGTGAAGCCTGACCTTGAACACTTGGCTCAGACAAATGCCTTGCAGAGAATTGTTTTGAGTCTGATCAAACTCTTAAATGTGACTGTGAGGAAAATATAGAGGAAATGGAGCTCCTGTCACAGACAGTTTTTCTTTTCCCACAGCAGGATCTGCCAAATTGTCTGCTTGTCTACTTTGCTGGGAGCCACATTTTGGCAGATCATATAGAAAAGTAATGTTCTTAGGCTTTGAATTGAACAACCCATAAGCATTCAGTATAATGGAGGCTGTTTTGCATCTTTATTAAAAAATTAATTCAATGAATTGAATAACTTCTTTCAAATACTCTATCTCTTATCTTACTATCTTCTGTGCACCTAATGCCTTAGCAAATGACTAAAGTAAAACAGTTATACTGCTTATACTTAATTTCAGTTTTCTTTGGATATTTCTTTTCCATCCTTGACTATTTCTTCATGTGCGTGCCCCCAAATCTGTTCCTTCTTAAGCAGTAGTTTTAAGGGCAGGGGCGGCCCATGACAAATCTTTTGGGTTTGCAATGTTATGATGATGACCAGTTCAATGGATAAAATATGAATAAATAAAATTCAGATAGCTAACTTTACAGTGTTACATTGCAATGTTTAATTTATCTTTTTGTTCAACCACTAAATGGCAACACAACACTCCAATTATACATAAGAAAGTATTTTTGTACAGCTAAGTTAAATTCTCAAATACAATAAATTTGGTTTGACAATAGAACAGTTACACTGTGGGCATTAAACAGATCAAATCAGATTATACTAAAACTGTCATAATTTAACATTTTCCAGAACATAATCAGTATATATTTGGGTGAAAATGTGCAATCAACTATTTACAGTTCAACAATTGAAGAGTACAACATAACACAACTCACCATTTAATAACACAATTACTCATCACATTGCTCTACTCTCTTTCAAGCAGGCAAAGTAATCAATAACTATCTCATTAAAATTATGGATGTTTTTGAGATGAGAGAAAGCTCAGTCTTGAGCGACTCCTTGTGTAGTATAGGGTATGCCCTCACAGTGGTAGTCAGAGCTTCTTCAAGCAATGTTTTCTGATGCCGGTCAAACTGTTATGATTTGGGGTTGTTTGGTTTTTGGTTTTTTCTTATACAGGTCCTTCTCAAAATATTAGCATATTGTGATAAAGTTCATTATTTTCCATAATGTCATGATGAAAATTTAACATTCACATATTTTAGATTCATTGCACACTAACTGAAATATTTCAGGTCTTTTATTGTCTTAATATGGATGATTGTGGCATACAGCTCATGAAAACCCAAAATTCCTATCTCACAAAATTAGCATATTTCATCCGACCAATAAAAGAAAAATGTTTTTAATACAAAAAACGTCAACCTTCAAATAATCATGTATAGTTATGCACTCAATACTTGGTCGGGAATCCTTTTGCAGAAAGGACTGCTTCAATGCGGCGTGGCATGGAGGCAATCAGCCTGTGGCACTGCTGAGGTCTTATGGAGGCCCAGGATGCTTCGATAGCGGCCTTTAGCTCATCCAGAGTGTTGGGTCTTGAGTCTCTCAACGTTCTCTTCACAATATCCCACAGATTCTCTATGGGGTTCAGGTCAGGAGAGTTGGCAAGTCAATTGAGCACAGTGATACCATGGTCAGTAAACCATTTACCAGTGGTTTTGGCACTGTGAGCAGGTGCCAGGTCGTGCTGAAAAATGAAATCTTCATCTCCATAAAGCTTTTCAGCAGATGGAAGCATGAAGTGCTCCAGAATCTCCTGATAGCTAGCTGCATTGACCCTGCCCTTGATAAAACACAGTGGACCAACACCAGCAGCTGACACGGCACCCCAGACCATCACTGACTGTGGGTACTTGACACTGGACATCTGGCATTTTGGCATTTCCTTCTCCCCAGTCTTCCTCCAGACTCTGGCACCTTGATTTCCGAATGACATGCAGAATTTGCTTTCATCCGAAAAAAGTACTTTGGACCACTGAGCAACAGTCCAGTGCTGCTTCTCTGTAGCCCAGGTCAGGCGCTTCTGCCGCTGTTTCTGGTTCAAAAGTGGCTTGACCTGGGGAATGCGGCACCTGTAGCTCATTTCCTGCACACGCCTGTGCACGGTGGCTCTGGATGTTTCTACTCCAGACTCAGTCCACTGCTTCCGCAGGTCCCCAAAGGTCTGGAATCGGCCCTTCTCCACAATCTTCCTCAGGGTCCGGTCACCTCTTCTCGTTGTGCAGCGTTTTCTGCCACACTTTTTCCTTCCCACAGACTTCCCACCGAGGTGCCTTGATACAGCACTCTGGGGGAACAGCCTATTCGTTCAGAAATTTCTTTCTGTGTCTTACCCTCTTGCTTGAGGGTGTCAATAGTGGCCTTCTGGACAGCAGTCAGGTCGGCAGTCTTACCCATGATTGGGGTTTTGAGTGATGAACCAGGCTGGGAGTTTTAAAGGCCTCAGGAATCTTTTGCAGGTGTTTAGAGTTAACTCGTTGATTCAGATGATTAGGTTCATAGCTCGTTTAGAGACCCTTTTAATGATATGGTAATTTTGTGAGATAGGAATTTTGGGTTTTCATGAGCTGTATGCCAAAATCATCCGTATTAAGACAATAAAAGACCTGAAATATTTCAGTTAGTGTGCAATGAATCTAAAATATATGAATGTTAAATTTTCATCATGACATTATGGAAAATAATGACCTTTATCACAATATGCTAATATTTTGAGAAGGACCTGTATGTTCTCACAGTTTTTGAATCATGCTTCTGTTTGTTGTTTTCCTGGTCATGCTTTAGTTTTGTCGTCTTGTACAGGTTTTGTCAAGTTTGGTTTTCGGATCTGGTTATGCTTTTGTTTAATGTTTTTCTAGTTTCAGTTAGTTTGTGTTCAAGAGTCTCTGTTTTGCTCCAGCCACGTTTTGTTCTTCTGTCAATTAAGTTTATTAGAATCACCTCCACCAAGTTAATCTGTCTTCTTGTTTCACCTGTTCACACTCCATTAATACACACCTGTTCTGTCATTCGGTGCGGAAACATTTTTCATGCTCAAGTCTTGTTTTCTGATCATGCCATGCCTGTCTCACCTGCCCGTTTGTTGTTTTGTTCCTGCCTCTTGCTGTGAGTTTTTGTTTTTTGTCATTAAATCCTTTTTCACTTACCATCACGCTGCCTGCTCGTTTGCATTCTGGGATCCTATTTCGCAAGCATTTACACAAATGGTTCTCCTTCTAGCAGCACAGCCCTCACAAGGTGGCTGGTGAAGGAGAACCTGTCTTTGGCATGGCCCAGGATTGTGTCACAGGTCTGTTAAAACTATGAAAGGTGTGAGTAACACACAACAGTAAAAAAACACAAAAACGACATTGTACTGGTATCTACTATTTCAAGTTCCAAAATACAAATTTTGTTATTCATGCAGACTCATACTGAATTCTTGTGAGTTTAAATGATAATTGTTGGGTGAGTAATGTATTGACTACCATCCATTATTGAATCAAACTCAAAAAACAGAGGTGGAGATTTGTTTTTAAAGGAACTATCCCTAATCCTCCACAAATTCGAACCATGAGTGAGAAGAGCAGTTTAGTTTGAGGTGTAAGCCCTGCCTACAAAATCTCTCCTTCCTGGTCTCCTCCCAGTCAACATGCATGGGACTAAACACACGCCTCAATCTCTTGCATGGTCCTCTGGAGGAAACAAGGCTTCATTGAGGGACTTTGTTTTCTTTGACATGAAAATGGTTACATCTTGGGTAAATTATATTTTAGGCACTGGAAGTCTCGCTATCTTCCCTCATGCTTCGGCAGCCATGCTGTTCTGTTTACATACCCTGTCGAGCATGAGCTAAAGGAGCTGCTGTTTAGCAAAGGCTCCGTCCCTCGTTGTGCCATTGGCAGAGAACAGTCGTCCCGTGTTGTGCCCAGTTCAATGTTTATTCCTACTAAAAAAGCCTGGACTCGCTCGATTACGCAATCAATTAGTCAATTGTTTTCATCAAAGTAGATCTTTTAGTTCATAATACATTGTGTAAAAATAATTTTTCTTAACCAGACAAAAATTAATTCAGGAATAGTTCCTTCAATCACTTGGTTTCAACAATTAAGTACGCCTAGATCATTGGTCAGTAGTGAATGCCAATACCTCTTTTGGAATCCTCTGCTTCTCTTGTTCTCCTATGGCCCTCCATGATTTTGTGCTACCTGGTGTTTCTTGCTGCTGCTGTAAGACGAGCTTTTGGCTCTCAAGAGAGATAGATAAAAATGTTTGAATATGATTGAGATAGTACCTCATTGTCATTATCAAACATTTCTGTCTTAAAAAAACAGGGTTATTAGTAACAAAAACTGTCTGTGTTGCATAACTTTCAGGAAATAAAAAAATAAGACTGTTTCTGGATGTGATTAATGCACTGATGTGCACAAATGCACAAAATGTGTTAATTACTTCAAATTAGTCAAATGGGCTGTCTGAGGTGATGGTCTCAAAACACTCTATGAGATAGTTTAGGTTCTCATAGACATTACTCACGATCCTGCTGTTAAAGTTCCATCTTGAGGGTGATGCTCTTGGCAGTCTTGCTCACCTCATTGTTGTGACGACACACAGCTATCCTGAAGCACTTCCCCAACTGTGTTGGGATGTTTACTCTCCCAAAGGCAGACAGTTTTCGGCAGCTGTCCATATGCATCATTGATGCTTCATGTTTCTTCACCTTTTCCGAAAGATGGTGGAGATATATATATATATATATATATATATATATATATATATATATATATATATATATATAATATACACTGCTCACAAAAATAAAGGGAACACTCAAATAACACATCCTAGATCTGAATGAATGAAATATTCTCATTGAATACTTTGTTCTGTACAAAGTTGAATGTGCTGACAACGAAATCACACAAAAATCATCAATGGATATAAAATATATTAACCACTGGAGGCCTGGATTTGGAGTTACACACAAAATTAAAGTGGAAAAACACATTAAAGGCTGATCCAACTTTGATGTAATGTCCTTAAAACAAGTCAAAATGAGGCTCAGTATTGTGTGTGGCCTCCACATGCTTGTATGACCTCCCTACAATGCCTGGGCATGCTCCTTATGAGACGGCCTCCTGAGGGAGATGGTCTCCTGAGGGATCTCCTCCCAGACCTGGAGTAAAGCATCCGCCATCTCCTGGACAGTCTGTGGTGCAACGTGACGTTGGTGGATGGTGCGAGACATGATGTCCCAGATGTGCTCAGTCGGATTCAGCTCTGGGGAACGGGCGGGCTGTGAGCACAACCCCCATTTGTTTCTAACCGTTTGTGCAACCCCCATTTGTTTCTAACCGTTTGTGCAGACACATGCACATTTGTGGGCTTGCTGGACGTCATTTTGCAGGGCTCTGGCAGTGCTCCTCTTGTTCCTCGTTGCACAAAGGCGGAGGTAGCGGTCCTCTTGCTGGGTTGTTGCCCTCCTACGGCCTCCTCCACGTCTCCTGGTGTACTGGCCTGTCTACTGGTAGCGCCTCCAAGCTCTGGACACTATGCTGACAAACACAGCAAACCTTCTTGTCACAGCTTGCATTGATGTGCCATTCTAGATGAGCTGCACAACCTGAGCCACTTGCGTGGGTTGTAGAGTCCGTCTCATGCTACCATGAGTGTGAAAGCGCCACCAACATTCAAAAGTGACCAAAACATCAGCCAGAAAGCATAGGTACTGAGAAGTGGTCTGTGGTTCCCACCTGTAGAACCACTCCTTTATTGAGTGTGTCTTGCTAATCGGCAAAGATTTGCCCCTGTTGCCTATTCCATTTGCACAACAGCATGTGAAATTGATTGTCAATCAGTGTTGCTTCCTAAGTGGACAGTTTGATTTCACAGATGTTTGATTTACTTGGAGTTATGTTGTGTTGTTTAAGTGATCCCTTTATTTTTTGAGCAGTGTATATATGTATGACACCTATGGTGCCATATATATATACAGGTCCTTCTCAAAATATTAGCATATTGTGATAAAGTTCATTATTTTCCATAATGTAATGATGAAAATTTAACATTCATATATTTTAGATTCATTGCACACTAACTGAAATATTTCAAGTCTTTTATTGTCTTAATACGGATGATTTTGGCATACAGCTCATGAAAACCCAAAATTCCTATCTCACAAAATTAGCATATCATGAAAAGGGTCTCTAAACGAGCTATGAACCTAATCATCTGAATCAACGAGTTAACTCTAAACACCTGCAAAAGATTCCTGAGGCCTTTAAAACTCCCAGCCTGGTTCATCACTCAAAACCCCAATCATGGGTAAGACTGCCGACCTGACTGCTGTCCAGAAGGCCACTATTGACACCCTCAAGCAAGAAGGTAAGACACAGAAAGAAATTTCTGAACGAATAGGCTGTTCCCAGAGTGCTGTATCAAGGCACCTCAGTGGGAAGTCTGTGGGAAAGAAAAAGTGTGGCAGAAAACGCTGCACAACGAGAAGAGGTGACCGGACCCTGAGGAAGATTGTGGAGAAGGGCCGATTCCAGACCTTGGGGGACCTGCGGAAGCAGTGGACTGAGTCTGGAGTAGAAACATCCAGAGCCACCGTGCACAGGCGTGTGCAGGAAATGGGCTACAGGTGCCGCATTCCCCAGGTCAAGCCACTTTTGAACCAGAAACAGCGGCAGAAGCGCCTGACCTGGGCTACAGAGAAGCAGCACTGGACTGTTGCTCAGTGGTCCAAAGTACTTTTTTCGGATGACAGCAAATTCTGCATGTCATTCGGAAATCAAGGTGCCAGAGTCTGGAGGAAGACTGGGGAGAAGGAAATGCCAAACTGCCAGAAGTCCAGTGTCAAGTACCCACAGTCAGTGATGGTCTGGTTGCCGTGTCAGCTGCTGGTGTTGGTCCACTGTGTTTTATCAAGGGCAGGGTCAATGCAGCCAGCTATCAGGAGATTTTGGAGCACTCCATGCTTCCATCTGCTGAAAAGCTTTATGGAGATGAAGATTTCATTTTTCAGCACAACCTGGCACCTGCTCACAGTGCCAAAACCACTGGTAAAGGGTTTACTGACCATGGTATCACTGTGCTCAATTGGCCTGCCAACTCTCCTGACCTGAACCCCATAGAGAATCTGTGGGATATTGTGAAGAGAACGTTGAGAGACTCAAGACCCAACACTCTGGATGAGCTAAAGGCCGCTATCGAAGCATCCTGGGCCTCCATAAGACCTCAGCAGTGCCACAGGCTGATTGCCTCCATGCCACGCCGCATTGAAGCAGTCATTTCTGCAAAAGGATTCCCGACCAAGTATTGAGTGCATAACTGTACATGATTATTTGAAGGTTGACGTTTTTTGTATTAAAAACACTTTTCTTTTATTGGTCGGATGAAATATGCTAATTTTGTGAGATAGGAATTTTGGGTTTTCATGAGCTGTATGCCACAATCATCCGTATTAAGACAATAAAAGACCTGAATTATTTCAGTTAGTGTGCAATGAATCTAAAATATATGAATGTTAAATTTTCATAATTACATTATGGAAAATAATGAACTTTATCACAATATGCTAATATTTTGAGAAGGACCTGTATATATAGACACCTGTCTTTCTCCAGGCGGTCTCTGCATTGGGCGTTAGCCATTTCACACCCTGCTAGCCATCTTTTCCGCTCGTGCCAGCTCCGGGAAAATCAGCGACTGTATATTTTCCCCGGTTTTGTCGACACCTGCTTGATATTTAAATTTGATCTTGGTGGTCCCAATTCTTTAATAGCCAATTTAACAAACTCACTTTGATGACTGAACTGTACTTTTCTTAAAGAGACAATGGAGTTGCAGTTTCCAGCCATGTCAAACTTGTGCGCGAGCTATACGTATCGACCAAGCATGCAACACAGCGTGTTATGGGTCACATTGGGGCAAGCCTTCCCAGAGCCCATAGAACTGAATTGCTGTGTCCAAAGTTTGAAAAATTATAGTTTTTTTTTTGGTAAAATTGTTTTTTTTTTTTTTGTATAAGAGATTATGTCTTCAGAAAGGAAGATTACTGTGCATTTTGGCATTCATCATTTTCTTGTAATTTCTATTTTTCAAATATAACATTCTTGCTATCATAGTATATCATTAGATATTTTACAACCAACTGCAGTTATTTACACAATTGTCAATACTGAAAATATAATAACGTCAATGGCAGAAATCATGGATTTTAGGAGTTAATTTTTTTTTTTCTGAAGCACTACTTCACCTGACCAATTTTGCTTGAGACCAGTGTTTTGAGACAGAATAATATTCACACAACGCCATCTGTCAGAAAGAATGATTACTGATGTTTATCAATCCAGTCATCTGAGCTTTCACACACTGTCAAGAAAACTGTCCTCAGATTGAATCTGTCACACTGGTAATGACAAAATCGCTTGAGGAGAGAGTGGGTTACATAAATCACAGATGTTTTTTGTGTTATCAAACATATTTGACAGGCCTAAATTACTACTAAATAAACAAAAATCGTGTGATTTATTAAACGGGTCCTTACCACATTCAAAAGCAAACCTCTCAATTTATCATCTGGAACTTTTAACCTATCTTTTATCTACTGCCTAATTGTTATTGTCTGATTGATGGGTTTCTCAGGAGAGACTATCATCTCTTTGTCACATAGAACTAAAGAAACTGCATATCATTGACTGGAATGATAATACATATCTATTGAAGTTACAATATACTGTAGATGTCTAAAAGCTAAGAATATGCACACCCTGGGGCCTAGGCTTGTTAGAAGTAATAAGGACATTAATCTTTGTCCCAGATCAGTGAAGTTTCACAACAGGTTTTGCTGGATTTTGCTGCAAATTTGGTTTACACAAAGTTTATTATATTATAGGGATTTCATGATTGAAAGTCAGTCATTATAGAGGTTTGTTGGACAGAAACAGATCTGAAAGGGTGATTGGAGAGATAAAAAGCACAGCACTGCCAAGTTCTGCTTTCTTTGACGATGTTAAAGAGGGAATGCTCTGGATAGCCAGTCCATGCCTCTGGTGACATTCTTTCTTTGTGTTTCTGTTTTAAACTAGGGGCTCCCACATTTTTTGCCTTTCTTGTTCTTTCTGCCTTTTCTGTTGCTCTATTCACATTCCCCTCCATTCCCTATGCCTCATTCCACTTTCTTTCTTTCGGGCCCTCTCCTTGTTATGCCCCTGTCTCTTGGTTTCATTTTCAAGTGTTCCATTCTCTAGCCTTCTTCTTATTTCTCTCCAGTCATTTGCAAATTCCTTTCTACTCTTTTATGCTCCCTTCTTCAACTATTCAGCCTCCCGACCCCCTTTGTTGTTTTTTTTTTCCATTTCGTCCTTTTTTCTGGGTGGATGGTTTGCTGTTCTCATGCATGCAAACCACATTAAAATCTTTTCCAATATTTGACCAAGCACCTGGCATGGCACTAAGCTGCAGAGACCAATCCGTTACCTTAGCTGACCATCAAACTGAAGTACTTTACAGAGGATCAGAAGAGTCCAAGCAATCCCAATGACATCCAACGTTTTGATACATTGTGTTTGTGTAAAAATAAGTAAAAGCCATGATTATGCAGCATACATACAAAATGAATTTTACAATTAACATTCTCAAGTAGCATTCGAGCAATATGGGGTGCTGAAGTTGCTTCTTATTGATGATGGCTAAGCATGTTTGCCCTTGAAAAGAAAGACAATGACCTGATTGAGATGCAGTGGCTGAAATGGGTTTTTTCACTGTGAAAATTTCAGAGCTGGAACAGAGAATAAGCAGATCTTGGTATGATTATGTCAAGATAATGGAATCATTCAGATTGAAAATGAAAGAGGACAGTTTAGCCATAATCACCTCTCCTGTTTGAGTTTTTTCTCTCTGCCTCCTTGTCTCTGCCTCTCTTTTTGTTTCATTCGCTTCCTCATAAGCATGCAAACATCATCCCCCTTCTCCCTTACAGTTCTGTGTTTTAATTTTCCCTCCAATTCCTGATGTGCCAGCATGGAACAGAACCTGCATAAAAAGCAGTATCCAATTAGGATTTCTCTTTTCATGTTGAGGTACTGTGTTGAATATAAAAAGGGGTGAAAATGCACACATGCTTTGGCTATACTCACTGACAGCATGCAAATTCTCGCACTTTCATGCACTCAAGCAGTGATGCCACAAACACACTTTAACACACATGCATGCCCAACTGTAAAAGCCCAGCTTCCTGCTCCACTTTTAGCTGCCCTCCAAGGCCATTTAAATATGAAACCTCAGTGTCATTTGTGCTGACATAGAAAATAAAAAATTAAAGGAACTTTTCTAGATGTGTCTATAGTGCCTGCACAACAGTGCAAATTAAGTTAATCTAGGAAAGTGCCTTCTGTAAAGTAGCAGCACAGAGCTTGAGGTGAAATTAATAATTTTCCTTTGTCAGGTGCACTACAGCCAATGCTCTTTTTGTAAAGGTTTTAGTATACACTGCCTTGCAAAAATATTCACACCAACTGAACTCTTTCACAAAATAAAAATCTGAAAAGTGTGAAGTGCATTCGATTCCACCCCTTTTACTGTGATACCGCTAAAAAGCATTACATTTTCTTCTGCATGCACAAACCCATCTCTATGGGCAATTTTAGAGAAAACAGTCTAAATTGACCTAACATGTTTTTCCCCTGATGGGACCTAAACTCACTAAGTTATGAAGACTTAAACGTCAAGACATTAATCAGAGTATTTTAACATGTTAATGTCGGGTCTCCCGTTGCTGTACATTTCTGGTCATAACTAAAGAATGGAAAAATTTAAATATCTCAAATATCACTCTCCCAATATCTCTCAGAGAACCCACACATGCACAGGGAGAAGATGCCAACTCTTTCAATAATTTCAACTACACATGGTATAGCAGCAGAAGTACATCTGATAGGGCAGTGACTATCAATATTAAAACATATTTAGAGGTTTATTTGCATTTACATCTTTGGTAAAGTCTAATCATAAATACATTTGTTTGTAGGATTTAATAATCTGAACTAGACAAAACAATTATAAAAATTACTGCTTCATCTTTTTTATAACTTAAGAAAAGATGGACATAGAGCGTGACGACTGTCAGCTTCTGAGGATGCCATAAAGTCTAAACAAGGTTTTTTTTAAGTTGACTAGGAAACAAAGTGAAAATGCTTTGTCTAAGTTCAAGAGCAACATCTTGAAGTTTGTAAAAATATCATATTTTCTGATAATCTATTTTGTAAAATGACTTTTTCATCAATTCGGAATATTTTTTTCTTATTATTTTAATTTGGATGCTACAAATAAGAATAACAAAATATCATTTTCAGTCTGTCCTATACTATTTAAACTTTAAATTACTTAAAAATTATACTGGTGTAACATGAAAATTAATCCATTAGGCCTCCAATATTTTGAAATCCTGAAAACACCTCTGTCATTGGTTATATTTTTATTGTTAAAAATCACAGCTTTTAATTTCATGATAGAAGCATCTTTCTCTCATCCATTGAACAAGACTTCGTGTCAACTGGACACTGCTGCAGAACCGCTCAGTGTCTTCTGACATAACCACCCTGTTGTACAGCAGAAATGCTCACAAAATCTGTTTTCTGGATCTGTTGACAGGACAACAACTTATCAGGAATGTCAAAAATTGAAGCATGGCAAGAAGAAAGACAATGGTGTACGAAAGTCATAAGAAATTCCATGTAAAGTTTGCCACAAGCCCTGTAGGGGAAGCTGCTGAGAGGTGACAAGAAGATGAATTGCATTAAATACAAGCCAATCCAAATGGTTTAGAACAAAGCATATCCACGTGTTAAAAATGATCTATAGTCTAAGTCCAGACCTACATCTTACTGGGAATCTAGGCAAGACTTAAAAATTCCTATTTAAAGATGCCTTCCATCCAGTCTGACCGAACCTGAGCACTTCTGCAAAGAAGAATTGACAACATGCCAGTCTCTAGATGTGCAAAGCTGATAGATACTCCTAATAACTACAGTCTTGTAGCTATTATTGCAAAAAAGGTTTTGCAAAGTATTGATATAGGATTGTTGATTAGAAACACACACCACCCTTTCTATGTTTGACTTGTAAAAAAAAAAGAAAACTACATATCATTTTGCTTTTACTTCAAAATCATACACTACTTCAGGTTGGTCTATCACATAAAATCCTAAGAAAATATACATAAAAAAAATTGAAACATTTATGGGCTATGAAAACTTTTGCATACTGTAAGAGTTGGTAAAGCTCAGTTTGGTCTGTTTTGATCTTGTGAAAGTGGTACTGAAGTTTTAATTGTCACTGAAATAATAGACCACACAGTAAAAAATGTTTAAACCCCCTATTTGTCCTTCTGCTGTTTCCTCTTTTGTAAACTTTGTTTCACTGAATGGTCCTTTATGTGTTAACTGATTCAGAAACAAGCAGATGACAAGATAGATTTTTATTGCTGGCATCTTTTGTTGTTACTGTCATCATGATCACATCTTTTTCGCCTGGCATGACCCATATGCTTAATTTCTGAGTCAAATTAAGCCATCCGTTTAACCTCTGTGGAGCTTTTTTAACATGGTTGAAATATATCAGCCAGCAAGACAAAGCAGGTGGTATTTTTGTTCATAGCCTTACTAGGAGGTGGGGGAGAAAAGAGAAAAAGAGAGCTAGCTGGGTAAAAACAATAATTCAAAACCTGCCAAAATCATTCTTCCCTCTCTAATTTTCAGCAGCGGAGGTGGACTTGGTCACTAAAGCTCCCTGGTAATATATAATGGAGGCTCTGGATAAGAAGGCCCTTCTGCTGCAATAGTAGTAGATTTAGATGTCTGCACCAAGACCTTCAGTTCAATGCTGTTTCTTTAAAATAACATTTTCTGGCTCCATCATTATTTCATCATGAGCTATGTAAAAACAATTGTCTGAGCTGGTAACTTGAAAAATGAATGTCACCATATTCTCACTGCAGTCTGATGCATCAGAAAGTAGGCAGTTTACAGAGCGCATTATCCACCCATATGCATATTTGTTTCAGGCTCTTGGATGTCTGTACCTATTACTGATGGGCCAAGGTGTCTAAATAGAAGCATTTACTCCTGCTTCTCAAAGTCAACATCAGTTAAACATGGAAAGACTTGACTAAACTGTAGCTGTTGTGCAGTCAAACCCAGAGATTGAGACTCATGTTGGAGACTTGGACTCAAGTCTTGCTTACATTACACAAACAAACACTGGATTTGTGCTCAAGGTTTGGGGTTTGAGGTTTGTGAACACTCCTTACCTTTAGAAAAGAGGGGTCAAAGTGAACCAATAAGTAATCTACAGAAAACTATGCACATATTTTCCTGTGAAAGGGTTAATTAATTAGCCAGGGATGTTCACAGAAAATGGAATGGAATAAAACTGTCTAAACTATTGCCTGTTTACATTCAGTTTATCACCAGTTTTTTCGTTAAAGTAAAAATATTGAACTATATTTATACAATATCAATTTTCTGTTTTACCATTAGTATTTTATCTTTTGTTAGAGGTTAGAGGTTTGTTAGAGAATTATGATTAGGTCATTTTAAAGTCCAACATGGCTGTGAAGAGTGATAAGACTCCTTCTTGTCTCTTCCCCCAGTTTTTGGTTAAATCTATCTAATTCCTTTCCCAACAGCCATTACCCACCATTCGGCTTAAATAAATGACCGCAGTTTTATTTTTAGGTGTCTCAAACTGAACTCTGAATTAAATGACTTCGGCACATTTAAGAACAAAACAAACTTAACTTACTTCTGCCATCTCATTCTCCTGTTGTTAAACTAGCGTCATTGCAAATATATTTATGACTTAAAGAATTTCTTACATTCTTTCCCAAATTTGACAGTTCTCATGTTTGCTCTTTAGATATGAGAAGGTGGATACATATGCAGTGTCACAGGAAAACTAGATGCCATACATCCTATAAGAGAAGACTCATTTTACTCATTAGACTTGAGATTTGTCTTGGACTCGAACCTCAAAGGCGTGAGACTTCAGATGTGAACATCCAAGATGAAAGTCCCAACAGTCACAAGAAACAAAACGTCTTCTGGCACCAAAAACAGGTCACGAAATCATGAACCATTAAAAGGAAGGTAAAGATGGAGGGTCTTTCTCAAACAGTAGGAATGAGCTTTTGATTACTTTGAAAGTGTGTTGGACGGATATTTAAAACACTGTGAATTCACTGACCTGATTAAATTACTGATTGAAGACAACAAGAATTCAATGAGTTTTATTTGATGGAATTTATATGTAGTGAGATATTAAAATCATTTTAAGCTTTACTTGGAAGATTGCTTAACCTGTTTTAGTTGCAGATTGAAATGTGTGAAAACACATGTTTATGGGAATAAATCCTGGCATATCAACACCACTGTGTTTTTCTCGTGTCATAAGACATGATTGTTCAAATATAGTGAGACTGACAGACTTGATAACTGGGTCAGAGCAAGCAAAAGAAATGAGAGGAAAAAAGAATAAAGCTGAGATAAATGTGGATGCAGTAGGAAGTTATTTTGGAAAAGGTCTGAATATGTGAGGATAAGAAGTGCACCAGGAATGGCTGATGCGTCTCGGTACATTTGACACATCTCGCAGCCTCTGGCATCAGATAAGTCAGTCGGCGGTGGAGAAGTATTTTGAAAATCTCTAGGATTATGATAACTCCTGTTGAATCTTCTTATAGGTAGACGTGAAAGATTAATGTGGACTTTAAAAAGTGATGATGAAAGTCATGAAAGTTAACTTAGCTCCATGCTCAACAGATCATTCAAATGGCTTATCTTTCAAACAGCCTCTGTCATTCTGATTCTGTATTAAGTAAATCCTAAAGTTCACTGTAATGGATGACAACCTTTTGTCAGCCTATTAGTTGGTCAGCTGTGTGATAAAAATTATGAAATAAAGATGAAATACAACTAAAGGTATTTTATGTAATGGTGGTTCACATATGATTGCTGTTGATTTTGTACCAGTCCAGATGTATAAATGCTTTTTCTTTCCCAAGACATGAACAAATGCACTTAGCCGAACACATTCATTTACATTGCTTACTGTGCAGTGGGCTCACCTCCATGCACAGCGTGGGCTCTGGAACCCATCACCTCGAGAACCTCGCTGGACTCTCTTCAACTCTGGAGTGGCCCACAGGGGAGAGGTGGCGGGCTGGGGTGAGTTTGCTTGTTGCCCCCCAGCTCAGCCGTCTCATGTTGGGGTTTACCCCAATGGAAGAATGGAAGAGAGGGTCGCATCCCTGCGCCTTCGGGTTGGGGACAGGTCTCTGACTGTCGTTTCGGCCTACGGGCAGAGCGGTAGTGCGGAGTACCCAGCCTTCTTGGCGTCCCTGTCAGGGGTGCTGGATAATGCCCCTCCCGGGGACTCCTTTATTCTGTTGGGGTACTTCAACGCCCACGTGGGAAACGACAGTCACACTTGGAGAGGTGTGATTGGGAGGAATGGCCTCCCCGATCTGAATCCGAGTGGTGTTTTGTTACTGGACTTCTGTGCTAGTCATGGATTGTCCATAATGAACACCATATTCAAGCATAAGGGTGTCCATTAGTGCACTTTACCCCAGGACACCCTAGGCAGGAGGTCGATAATAAACTTTTTTGTCATGTCGTCAGACCTTCAGCGACATGTTTTGGACACTCGGATGAAGAGAGGGGCTGAGCTGTCCACTGATTACCACCTGGTGGTGAGTTGCATCTGCTGGAAAAGGAGAAAGCCGGACAGACTTGGCAGGCCCAAGCGCATAGTAAGGGTCTGCTGGGAACGTCTGGCAGAGCCCTCGGCCAGGGATGTATTCAACTCCCACCTCCGGGAGAGCTTTGACCAGATTCCGAGGGATGTTGGACACCATGTTAGACCATGATGGAGTGGACCATGTTCTCCACATCTATTGTCGATTCTGCTGCCGGTAGCTGCGGCTGTAAGGTCTGCGGTGCCTGTTATGGCAGCAACCCGAACCCGGTGGTGGACACTGGCAGTAAGGGGCCGTGTCAAGCTGAAGAAGGAGTCCTATCAGCTGTTGGCTTGTGGGACTCCTGAGGGGGCTGACGGGTGCCGTGAGGCCAAGTTTGCCGTGGCCCGGACTGTGGCAGAGGCAAAAACCCGGGCCTGGGAGGAATTCGGTGAGGCCATGGAGAAGGACTACCGGTTGGCCTCGAAGTGATTCTGGCAAACCATCTGGCACCTCAGGAGGGGGAAGCAGTGTTTTGCCAACACTGTTTACAGTGGGGGTGGGAGGCTGCTGACCTCGACTGGGTACATTATCAGGTGGTGGAAGGAGTTCTTCGAGGATCTCCTCAATTCTGCCATCACACATTCCCTGGTGGAAGCACAGGCTGGGGACTCGGGGTTAGACTCTTTCATCACCTAGGCTGAAGTCACAGAAGTGGTTAAAAAGCTCCGCGGTGGCAGGTCTTCGGGGGTGGATGAGATCCGCCATGAGTACCTCAAGTCTCTGGATGTTGTGGGGCTGTCATGGTTGACATGCCTCTTCAACATTGCGTAGTGGTCTGGGACAGTGCCTCTGGACTGGCAGACTGGGGTGGTAAGTTGGACCTGTTCCCAGTCCATGTTGGACTCCGGCAGGGCTGCCCTTTGTCACCGTTCCTGTTCATCACTTTATCGACAGGATTTCTAGGCACAGCCAAGGGCCGGAGGGGTCTGGTTTGGGGACCAGTGGATTTCGTCTCTTCTTTTTGCAGATGACGTGGTCCTGCTGCCCCCCTCTAACCAAGACCTACAGCATGTGCTGGGGTGGTTTGCAGCAGAGTGCTTCCTCCGTAGGGTGGCCGGGCACTCCCTTAGAGATCGGTTGAGGAGCTCGGCCATCCGGGAGGAGCTCGGAGTAGAGCCGCTGCTCCTCCACATCCAGAAGAGCCAGTTGAGGTGGCTCGGGCATCTATACCGGATGCCTCCTGGACGCCATCCTTGGGAGGTGTTCCAGGCACGTCCCACTGGGAGGAGGCCCAGGGGACGGCCCAGGACAGGCTGGAGGGACTGTTTCTCGGCTGGCCTGGGAACGCTTTGGGCTCCCACCGGAGGAGCTGGAAGAGATGTCTGGGTAGAGGGACGTCTGGGTGTCTCTGCTGAGTCTGCTGCCACCGAGACCCGGTCCCGGATAAAGCGGAAGAGTACGAGTACTAAATCAAGGAAAGGCCTGGTGACAAAGAAAAAAACGTAAGATGTGACTGCTCTTCCATCTAAGACCCTCGCATCTTCTGCCAACTGGGCAAGTTTCCACATAAAATATACCTAAATTGCAACAATAAAATAAAGTGAAACAATAAATGTCAAAAATATAAATGGCTGTCAATCACAGTTCTCTGCTTTCTGTTAACTACTTAGTCTCATCGTGACAAGCACCTTACAAAAAGTAGACTATTTACAAAAGAAAACTTACTAAAACATCTCTTGTTAAGGTTTTTAGTTGTTTTAGGTTCACACCCTCCTTCGGTAAGAAAAGAATCAAGGCTGTTGCTGAAAGATTTTGGTAGTGCCCACTAATGCTGTGCTAATGGCTGCTACGCAGTACAATGCAGTACAGTACTGTCTCTCTAGACTTGCGCTACACACAGAGTGGGTGGAGGAGTGCGCTTTGAAAAACTTTATCGACAAACAGTTCACAGCACTACATTGCTAAAAATATTTACATCATGGATTATTTACAGTAGATTTTTATACTTATTTATCGAAAAATTATTTTATGTTCTAATAATCAATTAATAAATCATTTAATAAATGTTTTATTTATCAACAGCTTATACTGCTCAGTTAAAATGTACTTGTGACTGGGGTTACGTCCTCCCCTCCTTTCCCAATACATGTCCTTGTATGTTTCACACAGTTTCTACTTCTAACTCTTTAGGTCCAAAAAGTTTGTAAATGTCATAGTTATGGTGAAACGCTTAAGATTTGCTGTAGAACATTTACTGCAGAACAGTTGGACAAACCAGTTAATTCGTGTTGGGCTCGCTTTGATCATATGGTACCAACAAGCTGTTAGTAAATGAAAAAGGGATGAATGGAGAAACATACTCGTATATTCTTGATAAAAATATGAAAAGGCCAGAAGATTTTATTTTCCAGCTAGACAGTGATCATTAACACAGCCAGAAAAACTTTTAAATGGTTTCTGAAAAATCAAGCTGCTAAAATCACCTGACTCGTTAACTATATAGCAAGATAGATCAGGGTGGATCTAGAACCTTCAAGTTTTGAAGAAACTTTGTGTGAACGGATGGGTCAAAATCACATGAGAGAAATGCATGCGACTAGTTTCTACATATAGGAGATGTCTTGCAGTATTCATTTTGATAAAAGGCTTTTCTGTTAAATACAGTATTTCATAGATTTCAGTTAGCGTGGTAAACTCTTATTCCTTATATCAATCCACTTTATTACACATTATTTTTGATGATATTTTATTGCAGTGTTTGTGTGGGATACTTTGAGTGTGACTGACTGGTGAGACCTTTATGTGAAAAAGTACATTAGAAATATGCTTACAGAGAAAAAACTGACATGTTC
Source organism: Girardinichthys multiradiatus (assembly GCF_021462225.1). Lineage (NCBI taxonomy): Eukaryota > Metazoa > Chordata > Actinopteri > Cyprinodontiformes > Goodeidae > Girardinichthys > Girardinichthys multiradiatus. Next base: position 15,865,845 of record NC_061804.1, on the reverse strand, counting down.
AGGACTTAATTAACTTTAGACTAACAATAAATCCCCAAATTTATGTAATATAAAAACACAATTTAACTCATCATCATTAAGCTTAACAATTATGGAATGGATGGGTGTCCGACATAAGAGAGCAGCAACATATCTTCTCAGTCATGTGCAGATATAAACCTGTTAGGGTTTTTATGACTTTTTGTATTGTTTATCACTCATCTAAGTGCTTTTCCCTCCTTACATGTTACAGGAAGGGAGATGGTCACAAGAATTAGTTATGCTTTTATTCTTTTATTATTTTACTGGCAGCATCTGGGGGCTATTCACCAGGTCCCCACTTCCCACTTCCTCTGTTTGTTTATAATCAAGACAAATGAACCCTAACCTTTCTGACCCCACACACACACACACACACACACACACCTCCACCCTGAATGTTTGTTGAACTGTGTGTGACCAAGCATGTAGCCAGGACATTTTGCAAGAGAATGTAATGAAAAGCGGGTGTATAACCCCAACTCTACCCAGAATTGACAATTACAGCCACTAGCAGAGAAAAACAGTAGTGAAATTGAGGAAGTTGATATACAAGCCGCATTAGAACTTATAGCACTAAGTAGGACGCAAGATTTGCTATATAAAAACATAATAATAAATGGCAAAGGATATAGCTGTTTGTCTGATACAGGGGCATGTAGAACTGTGCTAACTAAACCTCCACCTGGAGTAAAATATTCTAACACCGCCGGGCATGTTAGATCAGCAGCTGGCACATCAGAGGTACATTACCTAAGTGCACCAGTAACAATAACAGAACCTGAGACAAAACTTACTTGTCAGGCTCCCGTTCTGATAAGTCAAAAATGTCCAGTAAACCTGTTGGGAAGAGATCTTATGCAAAAGTTGCATATCAATATAGTATCAACAGAAACAGCTGTAGTGGAAGAAGGGGCCCTAGTCCTAAATGAACTCTAACAGCTGCATTATTACTGGTCCCTCGATCTAGGCCCCACACCAGCAGCTCGAGAACTACTGAGGAGAACCAGAGAAAAACAAAGCTCCCAAGAGGCACAGTACATGTCGGATACTGAGCTCCATGTAACCATGAAATATAAAAATACTGCAGGGCCAGATTATCAGTATTACACTGTTTTTCACAGAGAAAACAATCAGACTGTTACCATACAGCATCTGTATGTTGACCCCAAAACAGGGAAATCCTCCACCTCAATCATATTGTCAGGAAGACAGCTTCAACAGTTTAAAGGCAGTACACCTCATCTGTCATTAACTAAACCTGTGGTGGGTCAGTGGGAAGAATTAGAAAACTTTATACAGCGTGCTGAAAGAGGGAGATATGAGGCATTAACAAGCTCTGATTGGAAAGTAGATCCTAACACAGGAATCTGGAAACTCACTGTAGGGTGGATAGTCAAAGTTCATCCAAAGACACATTTGGATGAGGCAAAATAACAGATACAGAGCCTAGCTGAAAGCAAAGAGAGCAACAGGCACCCTGCCTTAGCTGCTGTCCCACTTGAACTGTGGTCCCAATCATCGACTGATGTAGGACTTATAAAGGGGTTTCCACCATATAAGATTAAATTAATATCTGAAGAACGGCCAGTAGTTCGCCAGTATCCCTTGAAACCAGAAGCTGAAGAGGGTATTAAGCCAGTAATACAGGATATGTTGAAGTCAGGAATATTAAGGGAAGCACCTGATGCTACATGCAACACACCTATCTTTCCGGAAAGTGGAGGATGGTTCAGGATCTTAGACCGATAAATAAAATAGCGTGACATGCGATTCCAGACGTCCCAAATCCACATACATTACTGCATTCATTAACTCCAGATAAAAAATATTTCTCTGTGGTAGATCTTAGCAATGCTTTCTTTACAGTACCACTGCATGAAGAGTCACAGCATTTATTTGGTTTTCAGTTTAAAGGGAAAGAATACACTTACACCAGACTACCACAAGGCTTCAGTGAAAGCCCACATGTATATACACAAGCCTTAAGATACTCTATGAGCACCTGTGAGGTGCCTGACATATTCAAGTCCTGTTGTATGTAGATGATATTCTTATAGGTTCAGACACTCAACAACACTGTGAGGAAGCTACCATAACAGTTCTGAAACATCTTTACCAGACAGGGCACTAAGCCTCTAGGGATAAACTGCAGTTTTGCAAGGAGAAAGTGATTTATTTGGGACATATGTTATCACAACATGGTCGTTCCCTCCTAAGTAGTAGAAAAACAGCCATATAGGAAGCACCAAAACCGCAAACTAAACAACAAATGATGTCCTTTCTGGGACTGTGTAATTTTTGCAGAGAATGGCTACCAGACTATGCAGCCATTGTACAACCCTTGCAATCTATGATCTATGGCAAAGACATGACATTAAAAGACAAAATCATATGGACTAAGGAAGGAGAAGTAGCATTCACAGAGCTAAAAAATCTGCTTCAAACAACAGTCACCTTAGCTCTGCCGGATTATAGCCAGCCTTTCACACTTTGTGTAGATGCATGTAAGGGTTATATGAAAGCTGTATTAACCCAACCCTTTGGCTCCAAAAACAGACCTTTAGCATTTTATTCTAACAAATTGGACTCTGTAGCATCTGGATTTCCAAATTGTCTGCAGAGCTGCATCGCAGCAGCAGAAGCTGTGAAGCAGACAGCTGAAATTGTGTTGTGCCACCCGCTCACACTGAAAGTTCCTCATTCAGTGTCACTTAACCCTAGCACATTAATTCCAACAGCAGAAGATGGGAAACCACATTCTTGTAAAACAAAGGTTGAGGAAGACACAAAACCTAGGCAAGATATCTCTCAGACTCCTCTGGAAAACTCACAAATAATCTTTGTAGATGGATCAGCATCAAAAGATGAATATGGAAAAAACAGAGTTGGTTATGCAGTAACCACTGAAACTAAAATTATAGAATCACAGGCCCTGCCCCATACATGCTCAGCACAGACTGCAGAGCTGTATGCTGTTATCAGAGCGTGTGAACTATATGAAGGAAAAATCCTAACCATTTATACAGACAGCCAATGTGTATTCGGTTCTGTTCACCATTTTGCTAAAATATGGGAAAATAGAGGGTTTAAAACATCAGTTGGAACAGAATTGACACATTTTAATCTGTTAAAACGACTGCTGTTAGCTATCCAGCTACCTGCAAAGATAGCACTTTGTAAATGTAAAGCGCATCAATCTGATGAAACCTTGGAAACGAAGGGGAACACCTTTGTTGATATTTCTGCTAAAATAGCTTCGAGGCTTCCCCTCACTTTGAAAATGTCAGATCTCTTATTTATAGATACAGATGTGCTGAAGGATTCACAACAATCTGCACCAGCTGCAGAAGTTAAATCTTGGCTGAATAGAGGGGGCATAAAGAAAGATGACATTTATCATTTGGGAAATAAGCCAATATTACCAAAGAATTTATAAAAGACGGCGGCCCATGCGACACACGGGGTTTCCCATGTGTCGAGAGGGGGAATGATACACTTAGTAAATCTACATTTCCATACCATAAATTTTTCTGACTATGCAAAAAACCTTTGTAGATCATGTATTATTTGCTGCAAACATAATCCACAGGGGAACATGAGACCCAAAAGTGGCCAGTTCCCAGCAGCAATTCATCCCTTTCACACGATACACATGGATTTCATAGAGTTATCATGGTCAGGGGGAAAGAAATATTGTTTAGTGGTTATAGATGCATTTTCGAAGTGGGTTGAAATGTACCCTGTAAAACACTGTGATGCGCTCACAGTGGCGAAGAGTTTAGTGACACATTTCTTCCCTACATATGGTATCCCACAAATCATAAGATCAGATAATGGGACTCATTTTGTAAATAATGTAATAGAACTGTGCTCTAAAGCATTAGGGATTCAGTTAGAAAACCATTGTTCTTACCACCCACAATCTGCTGGGCTGGTTGAACGAACAAATGGAACAATAAAAAATAGATTAAGGAAAACAATGGAAGAAACAGGGAGGCCATGGCCTGAATGTCTATCTCTGGTTAAATTATGGATGAGAATAACTCCAAATCAAACTGGTCTCACTCCATTTGAAATAGTACATGGCAGACCTTTTCCATTGAAATGGATGACATAGGAAAAGCACAGCAGGAAACATCATTAGCTGAATGGATGAATAAGATGTTACAAACAAAAGAAGTACAGTTGTCCAGTAGTCTGCCAGTAAATTCTGCTCCGATTTCACAGAACAACCTGAGGCCTGCGGACCTGGTCCTGATTAAAACACTTCACAGAAAGGACTGGAGCACCCCCTGCTGGAGAGGGCCATACCGTGTTCTCCTGACCACACCGACAGCTCTGAAAATCACAGAGAGACCATCCTGGATCCACAAGAGCCACTGTAAGCTAATATCACCGTTACAGGAGCCAAACCAACCGACGGGGTAACAGGGGAATGACCGGGTACAAAGGGGTTGGACCCATATGGTCCAACATCTCAAATTGGCTAAGAAAACAACTGACCTGTGCCCAATTTAGCATGGCTTTCTGTGAGGTGTGGACAGGATTGATAAGCCTGAGCTTAAACCTGGTAGCAGGGCTCTTTCTCTGTTTAAGACAGGATCCACAGGATGTAACATCACACGAGAAGAGATGGACAAGATGGACACTGGACCCAAAAAGCAGATGATTATGATGACATGTTGTAAGTGAATATATCTTCAATGCCTGAGTGTATTCATACTTGTACTTCATAAAATGACCTTATAGCAGAAAATCAAAAGAAGTTGCTGTTTAAGTGAAATGAGAAAAAGTGCAATGATGATATGAACAAGGCTTGTTTTAATTATTTTATTTTTTATTATTACATTTTGTTTCTTTGTTTTATTATATTGTTTCACTCTGCCATGATTGGCAGATAATCTGTTTTCCGTCCTGTGGGTTTGTGCTTACACAGAGTGTTTCATTTTACATGTATTTACTCATGACTTATTCGTGATAAAATAGGGGGGAACTGTTAGGGTTTTTATGACTTTTTGTATTGTTTATCACTCACCTAAGTGCTTTTCCCTCCTTACATGTTACAGGAAGGGAGATGGTCACAAGAATGAGTGATGCTTTTATTCTTTTATTATTTCACTAGCAGCATCTGGGGGCTATTCACCAGGTCCCCACTTCCCACTTCCTCTGTCTGTTTATAATCAAGACAAATAAACCCTAACCTTTCTGACCCCACACACACACACACACACACACACCCACCCTGAATGTTTGTTGAACTGTGTGTGACCAAGCATGTATAAATAAAGAGGGAGGAGTGTTAATACTTCGTAGTTTTGCACTGCAGAGTGTGACCTACCCTTGCCGCAAGTATATCTGACTCTGTGTCGATCCTTACCTCTGAGTTGACTAAATAATACCTGTCAAAACCCAAAAGACAGATGTCTCTGTGATCATTATCCTTTGGTCCATTAAACAGAATGAACCTTTTCATATTTCTTGTGACAAAAACTATTTTATTGACTTGACCAAATGAAGCACCCGTAAATTACAACTTAATTGAAGCGTTTTGGCCTGCAACACTTGTACTGAGAAGTCTGTAAGGAATCATAAAACATCAAAAAATGTAAAACAACCTGATGAAACCTAAAAGGGGCAATTCATTAGCTTTTTGTTAATTCAGACTGGTTGGACAGCTATATCAGAGCCAACTAGGTTCGGTTGAGCAGAAATTACCCCAGGGTTCACAATCAGCAGTTGTCACGCTAGCAAGAAGACATGGTGATGGTGGCAAGAGCTGCACAACCCCAAGGATAGGGGTGCAAAGTGAGGTTACGTGAGAAACTACTGACCGTCTATCTCTAATCCTCAAAAAACAGCCAAGTGTTTCAAGGGTGTAAAAGTGCTGGTGTTCGTACTCAAAGTTATATTTAGAAATCAAATAATGTGTTAGTGAAAGAAAATGTAACCTCAGTGCATATGTATTTTTTTAAATGGATACATGATTATTTGAATATGGAATCCTCATTGTGCTGCAGTTAAACTACACAGTGCTAGTCAAGTTATATAAAGAACCAGGTCTTAAAAGTGAGAACAGAGCATTGTGACTTCTGGATTTAGCAACATTCCAACTTTATGATTACATTTTGAAGATTCGGCAGTGTTACACAAATAGCACCTGGGAACAAAAGCAGACTCAGTAGATATATGGTAAAGGCAAGAGAAAAAGAGATTACATCAGTTTTTCGAATGCTGAACAGCTTTTTCCTCACCTCTGTTATCTCTCACATCGCTCACATCAGCTTTTGTTCCTTAAACTGTAAATCATATTACACGCTGGGCATCTCTGGAAAAAATCTTATATTATCTGGGAGGAATGGGTGAGAATTAAACAGAACCTCTGCTGTTTTACTCACTACCTGTCCTACTGTAATGCTTTGGCATAGGTTAAACAAATTACCTATTTTGAGGTATGCCTTTTTATCACTTCTAATTTATTTTTATTGGATAAGAAACAGTCTGGCATCTACTGGAATTTTGAGATGAGGCAGAAAGAATTAATGTACCGTAAACACAGAATTTGCTGATATCTTGAGAAATAAGTGTACTTTAAAGCAAATGAACCACTTTTGTACAGTATCTCTAATACGTAAAATTACACTTAAACATACACATACACACACTGCCCACTTTATTAGATACACCCGTTCAATTGCTTGTTAATCCAAATGGCAAGTTAGCCAATCACCTGGCAGCATTGGAGGCATTTAGCCATCTAGATGTGGGAAGAAGGCTTACTGACATTCAAATCTAGCATCAAAATGTGGATGAAAGGGGATTTAGGTGACTCGTGGCTTGTTTGTCAGTGCCAGACTAACTGGTCTGATATAAGAAACTGCTGATATACTGTGCTATTTACAGACAACCATCTCTCAAAATGGTTCTCATGAGAAAGTATCCAGTGAGAAAGAGGATAAAAATGTCTCTACTCACCAGATAAGGTCATTTGGTGTGAAAAAACATGCATCCATCCTGTATTATAGCAATGGTTTAGGATTGTGGTTGTGCTTTAATGGTGAGGGGGATATTTTCTTGGCACAATTTGGGCTACAAAGTACCAATTAAGCATTGTTAAAATGCCATACCCTGCCTGAGTGTTGCTGCTGATCATGTCTGTCCCTTTATGACTATAATGAACTGTCTCCTGATGGCTACTTCCAACATAGTATTATCCATGTTACAAAGCACAGATTATTTCAAACTGATTCATTGAACAATAGGAGTTCACTGTACTCCAAGAGAGAGTGACTTCATGGATGTGCAGGTGATACGTCTGCAGCAACTGCATATTGCTGTCATATTAATTTGGACCAGTATCTGGAATATTGAATCTTGCTTTGAAGCATTAAGGGAATTCAGAAGGCAAAAGGAAGTCCAACCCAGTACTAGCAAGGTGTTCCTTATAAAGTGGCCAGTGAGGATATTTTGAAAGGTTATTGCATTATTAGGAATGATAGCAAGTCTTCAAATTTTGACACAAGGGCTGTTTTAGAGATGGAATGGTGACACAAGACTATACTAAATGTTTTGTCAGTTGCAATAGCAACAGATTCATATGCTTAACAGAATCTATGACTCTCAATTTGTTATACTAAGAAATATATTTACCTTGCATTTGCCTGGGGAAGTCCTAGTTTTCTGCCTCAGGTCCTCTAAGTGTTGAATCTTATGAAAGTTTTGAGATCTGACTCTTACAAGGTGAAGTTTGTTGGCACAATAGATTTGACACTAATGCCTAATGCATTCATGGGAGCTTCTACTCCAGGACTTATCTTTGAAACCCGCACTATGAAACAAGCCAACATTAACAGGCATTCAAACACCACAAAGCAATACTATACAAAAAACTTACCTTCACATCAAACCATTGTGGGGTAACCGGTGGGTTGCCGGTTCAAACTCCTGCTCTTTCCATCTCAGTTGTTGTGTCCTTGAGCAAGACACTTCACCCTCCTTGGCTGCTGATGGTGGTCAGAGCGCCCGGTGTAGCTATGGCTATGATGTAGCCTATCACTGTCAGTGTGTGAATGTGTGTATGACTGATTGAAGTGTAAAGCGCTTTGGAGTCCTCAGACTAGATAAAGTGCTATACAAGTGCAGGGAATTTACAATTTATTGCTAAACCATACACAGGAATGTATATGTTTCAAAATTTAAAGCAGCAAACACAAACAGCCATAGGTAGGTCTAATGGATGGAACATCCCATAATCACCTGGATTAGGAAAGCTTTTGATAGACTCGCAAGTTCGGAAGACTGGCATGATAACCCACAAAGTAAAGCGGCTGGAGCAGATAATACCCTTGGTAACTGATCACATACACATCACACTGGAGATGCACTGATCAGAGATTTTGTGGCTATTTTCAAATTGCTAATTTTGTAATGCTCTAACCTGCTGTACTGTTTTTAACAGATAGCGATTTCTCTTTAAGAACTTTAAATAACAAGAAAACCCTACTTCTTTTTGCTTTCTGGAAATGTATCATTGGACTTCCCAATACGTTTAGTGTTTATAGTAAAATAATACAATTTCTCAAAATCTTCTTTTTTTTTCTTTTAGCTACAAATAACTATTATCATGACACCCCTTATAAATACAGTTAAATCCACCAGGGAGAAGGCTACCTGTACAAATAAAACCTAACCAAAATGAATTACAGCATATCTCATTTACTGCCGGATTATAGTTTACCAGCTGTCTCTTTTTACTTTGCCTACCTGGAAATGGGCAATAATGGAAAAATATTCTGAATAAAGCTATCCAAATATAGTTTTTATTGTTTTTAGTAGGACTAAACTATGATTTGCTATGGTGTTAGATCGTTAAATCCTTAATTTATTCTAACCTTCCGTTAAGGAGCTTTTCTATGATTTATGATGACATTTTTATTTTAGGCCTAAAATGGACACTACACTGTGTGTGAGAGAGAGCAGTCAGTGTTACACAGCTTTGCAGATGAACAGTATTGCACCTTTACTTGAAAACACTAAAAAAGGATTACAGAGTTGACATTGTAAACGGTCTTTAGAATCCTATGTTTGCATTTAGCACCATTACCACAATTAGCATTAGTAACAACAGTGCCTGTATTGGCTCCCGGTATAGTTAATAAATGCCTACCTTATCTGTAGGATTTACCAAAAACTGCCAACATTTTTTAATCCAGCATATTAAATTTAAAGGATAAAACGTAATATATTCATCTTTCTGTTTTTAGTAATGTGTTGAAGCCTGAATAAACAAATAACATGCTTCAGTAGAAAATACAGTTTTTATACTAGAAGCGTCTTACACCTATTGTGCTTCGTCCAACTTCATTTTTACGCACCTTTCTGATACTGAAAATAGCTAAATGTAAGACATACTCCCACAGTAACAACTTTCTTGTTGTCCGTGCAACCTGGAAGTATTTATGTATTGTTCATTCACCGATCACAAATTGATCAGGTCAGGTTAAGAGTAGGATTGTGTGATTTTGATAATCAGCTGCATTCTCAGATTACCTACTTCACACATAGCATTTGAAAAGGATTCTGACAGTTCTGCAAATGCTTGAGCTAGGTAGCTAACACAATGATAGAATAATTGTAATCATAGTGCAGTATAGCATGACTGAGCAAAAGAATACTTTAAGCCAGCCAAATCAGTCAGTAATTATGAACAGTCCTTCAGCTAATTAACCAGCCCGTTGACGATTAAAAGTATTTTGTGCCTATTTAATAACTGATATGGTGACCATGATAAAAATAATTGAAAGCCTGCAAGTTTGACCTACAAGTTTGTTTACTTTCAGTTTTTTTTTCTGCAGGGCTATGCCTGCCACCTCAGATGGTAAATTAAAAATGCATTGTGACAGGCCCTTTAAGCAACTGAAGTAAATAAACATTTCAAATATTGCACCAAAACCTTTTTTCTCTCAAAACAGCACAGATAGGTGTTGCATAATGAATTTAATCGCATGAGTCATAATTAACTGACTAATTCAGGACCTTTTAAAATGAAGGTTTATTATTTGCAAATGTAACATTATTTTTAATGGGCCTCCTTGAGATGAATGCCTTTCATGTGGAAAATTATTTTTTTCAGTGTTGTTTTTCCCACTTTTTGCAAAGTGCAATCCAATAGAGAATCCCTGAATGTGGGAAATCTAAAAGCTGCCTGACAGTCTAGTAATTTTCAAGTTAAATTTATGTCATTAATGAAACTTTTTCATGAGGAGTTTCAAATTAAAAGATTGATCAGAGTAGAGACGGAAATATTAATAGTTCATATAATTTTTGTGTTAAATATGTTTGAGATTGCAAAAAATTAAATGGTCAATAGTAAAATAAATATCCCCCAAGTAGATATTTTTCCAGTCACCAGCAAAATACTTTCTGCTATCAATATGATATTCCAATGCAGAATTCCCAAACGCATTGGTCTCATTCTTATTCCATGCTTCAGGCAATCCCAGCTTTATGAATATTTCACTGTCCTATTAGGCCCCGAAGTTGAATTTGTCAGGTTCTCTGAGTTAGAGAGTTTTACGCAGCAATTTCACATTACTCTTCAATGTCCCTGGAGCTTTCAATTCACTATTTCCTTCTGATTTAAACTATTTTATGCTTGGTCCTTGAAGGCAGCAATGATCCAAGAGGGGAGAAATGACTGACACATAATTCTAGCCCTTCTCATTTTCTTCCATTTTATTTTCTCTTCTAAATGTGCCTAATCTTTTAGTCTCTATTTAATAAATGCACGTTGGTTCTTAAGAATATTCTGCCGTGGTACTGGTGTCTAATTGTTTCACTGCACATTTTGCTTTCTTCTAATTTTTTTACTCTTCACTTACTCAAACTCAGTCTCTCATTTTCTCTTTATATCTCTTCATCCTGTCCTTCACGGATAATTTACCAAGAATAGCATTCATTCAACTTTCAAAATGCATACTTTCAACGCCTTTTTTACACAAAGTAACTCCAAAGGTGGAAAAATATGTTAAGGAGAGCAGAATGATGAAGAGCTAGGAAGAGTGAATGAAATTATAAAAAAAAAAGAGTTTGAGCTCAAGAGTATTTCAATCTTGCTCAGCAAAGTGGTCTTCAGAGGAAACTTTCCCCTGGACTAAAGGTCATAGAAAGAGTTTTAAAATATTTGCACCAGGCAGGTTTTTCCACTGTCATAGTGTCAAGAGTTAATCATTTGTCCTAACTGTGTTGTTATCTGAACTCTGTCTAAATGAATGACTGGACAGAGAGCAAGGTTCTGCAAAGGGTCTTTTCTTGCAAACATCCAACAAACAACAGGCTTTTTTCCTCTTGAGAAAGAAAAAAAAAAACATATTTTTTCTGTTGGGACAGAGGTTGGGTAGTGTTAATCAAACAGTGGGGCAAATCTTCTGACCCAGTATGTTTTTTTTTTTTCTCACAGACTGCTATTTTGAACTGTACTGTTGATCCATTTCTGACCTACAACTAATTTAGAAAAACAACTCATGTGCAAGATTAGCAATAATATTATCATGTTAAAATGTGTATGTCTTTAATAAATTTCGAAAAAATTTAAATACGTGAACATTGAAAAAACACAATTATGTCAGAGAACCCAATAGTATTTTCTCCAGACAGCTTTATTTACTCTGCAGTGAAAACTTTCATACATGATTTACTGCTTGAACAAAGGCTTACCTTGAAACAAGGCTTCAGTAAAAATATGTGATCCCATTTTCTAATCCTTTGACAACATTACTAGTCTGAAACGTTTGAAGTGTTCTAAGGTCATGCAAGTATGACATATATTTATTTTTTAATTCTAGCCAGTTTAAATTTAACTGAATCAAACAGAGACGACAAGTTACAAAACCTAAAAAGCTTATGAATGTTTCACCTGCATGACTACATGTCAAGTAAAATTATATTTAAAGCAGTATGCAAATGTTTTCTAGGCTACTTAATGCATCAACATGATTGGTGTAACAAATGCTTGGCAGAATAAAACAACTTTACAGCTCATGACAAGTTGAGGTTTGAAATTAATATTTATGAAAGTACCTGTAGCCTAAGGAGAAACACATTATACAGACCTATCAGGCTTAGGGTATATTTTCACCTAATATCTGCAAGTTTGAAGGTTTATCTCAAACCTCCTTTGTCATAATGGGTGCTGTCATAATGGGCGCTACAGAAAGTGCCATCTGTAACTTAGTTCTAAGTGAAGAAATTGGGGTTAACGCCATTCACATTAGACTATGCTAATAAATTTCTTCCGGTCATGCCATTTTCCAAAAACAGTTAAATTTAAAGTGATACTTGGAGGCTGCAGGGAGGTAGCTGTACAATCAGATAAAACTGAAAGAGAGAGAAGATGTAACTAGGTAAGACAGAATAAGTCAAGACAAGTCAGCATGAGGCAAAAGAGGGAGACAGAAAAGGGCAGAAGATGGAATCCACAACCAGGAAACATGCATGTCCTGGTGAAACTTGATATGAAAAGGCAGAAATAAATAAATACACTAAAATATAAAACATTTCCTTGGTTGTTATGGTGCTTTTACATTTCTATGATAAACTATCTGTACAATCTAAACACTGAAAAGCAACTGACTGAAGACCTTAGCACATTGACTACAGGGGCCACACCACCGTGCAGTATTGTACTTAAGGGGGAAAACTGGAAAACTCTTAGGCTGCTTTTGATTTCCCTCTGGTCCTCCATCTGAAAACCCTTCAAAGAATTAGGTATGCTTAAAACTCCAGCCTCCAGTATGCAGCAAATCAAGGGCTTAGCTCCAGATAGACTGTAGAACAGCCATGTTGAGTCACCAGCACTAGCAAAACAGTTTAAGTATTTGTCTGTTTTGCTTATTTAAACATTGGAAACCAAAACAATACATACATGTGGGATAAATTCCAATGTCTGAATCCAGCCATCCAAATTCCGTCCTCCACAAGATACAAATTAAGCAAGAAATTGGAGTTTGATTCTTCTAATTAAGGCTTGGACCCCTGTAAAGCTGGGGCAATTGTCTGTCATTCTAGACAAAATATCGTTGTGAAAGAAAATCTGAGGTTGTGACCTCGTGGTCAGTTGTACCAACTGCCAATTTAGTGCTTTACAGACAAAAGACGACTTACGACAAATATCAAACAGACTGTCATATTTTCTGGGAAAATCGTGCAGGGCTGTTTACTGCCTAGGTCTAATTACTGCTCTTTTTGTGCTCAGCCATGAGTATCTCTACTGGTATCCCCTTTCCCTTATTCTACTGACCTTCTATGTAGCATCTGACTCTAAAAATAAGTGCATTAGCATTGGTACCCCCGTATCAAAGACCTACCCCTCTAAATCCAAAGGTATAATTTTTTCCCAAAAAAATAACTTGTAAATGGCCTGCACTTGCATAACGCTATTTCATGTCCAAAGACCACAAAGCGCTAGATTAAAGTAGATTAAAATATTGAACTATCATTTTATTCTTACTGAGGAATGGAGCTGTTGTAGATGTACCACACTGAGTACAAATATTTCCGTGTGGTCCATGCCCTGTGAACTGTTGGTCTGGATATGATTGTGATCTGTTAGGATTGCTGACATATTGCTAAACAGTAAGACTTTCTGAATATTCTGAGACTTCAGAATAGTTTAACTGCATGCCTGTGTTGTAGAGGTCTTCTTTCAAATTCTGGGCAAAAAATTAGAGTCTCAATCCAGATGCTTAAGATTTAGCAACAGATAAAGAAGGCCTATCATCTTATGCTTAACAATCTTTTCAAGCCTCATTTTTTCGAGTTGCTTCCATTCTTAACACCTGTAAACCATTAACACGGATAATTTACCCTTACTCTGCACTTCAAAACCTTTTCTGCTAGTACTCATGGCCCCTTAAAGAGATTAAACACTTCTTAATTATTTCCAGGTTTGTGGTTTTACAAAAGGTTTAATTGTGGTTCTTATTAGTAACTGGCTTTAGTTTAAAACATTTGCAAAATACCGTATTTTCCGCACTATAAGGCGCACCGGATTATAAGGCGCACCTTCAATAAATGGCCTATTTAGAACTTTTTTCATATATAGGGCGCACCGGATTATAAGGCGCATAGAATAGAAGCTACTGCAGTCAAACGTTTGCATCCACTAGACGGAGCTGTGCTAAAGAGAATGTCAACAAAACAGTCAGATAAGTCAGTCAAACTTTATTAATACACTACAAACCAGCATACGTATAAAACGTAGTTAGTGCATTCACAATAACTCAATGTTGTTCAAACGTTAATTTGCATATTCACAATATCTCCCAGCCTTGTTCAGTTGTAAACACGTAAAAGAAACACAGTCTGATACCGCTAAATCAAACGTTAGTGCATAACTCAACATTGTTCAGTTACGGTATATATATAATACGTAAAGCTCACTTTTTCAGTTTATTCCTCGTCCACGAATCCCTCGAATTCTTCTTCGTCAGTGTCCGAATTGAACAGTTGGGCGATTGCGGCATCCAACATGCCCGGCTCCCTCTCGTCATTATCAGAGTCAGTGTCGCTGCTGTTGCCTGGCGGTTCAGTGATTATTCCTGCCTTCTTGAAAGCTCGGACCACAGTTGAGACTGATATATCAGCCCAGGCATCCATGATCCACTGGCAGATAGTGGCGTAAGTCGCCCGGCGCTGTCTCCCTGTCTTGGTGAATGTGTGTTCGCCTTCTGTCATCCACTGCTCCCACGCAGCTCGCAGTCTAGCTTTGAACGGCCTGTTGACACCAATATCTAGCGGCTGGAGTTCTTTAGTTAATCCACCCAGAATGACTGCAAGCTCCGAATTAGTTTTCTTCACTTGTTTTTTGACACCATCGGTGATATGGGCGCGCATGAAGTCGTTAATCAATAGGGTTGGAGCTGTGTGAAAAAAGCCACCCGGTCTCTTGACGTAAATTTCTCTCAGCCATTCACTCATCATGTTCTCATCCATCCATCCCTTTGAGTTAGCTTTGATGACGACGCCGGCTGGAAAGTTTTGTTTTGGCAAGGTCTTCCTCTTAAAAATAACCATGGGTGGAAGTTTCTGGCCATTAGCCTGGCAGGCGAGAACTACAGTGAAAGATGACTTCTCATTCCCTGTGGTGCGTATAGACACCGTACTGGTCCCCGTTTTCTCCACAGTGCGGTTCACGTGAATATCAAAGGTGAGTGGAACCTCGTCCATGTTGGTGATGTGCTCTGGCCGGATCTTCTTTTCAGTGATCTTGTTTTTGCAGTATGCGCGGAACGTGGCCAGCTTTTCTTGGTTATCTTTTGGCAGTTGCTGCGAGACGGTAGTTCGTGTGCGGATGGAGAGATTACGTCTTTTCATAAAACGAAAACACCAAGAAGGACCGCCTTGAAATTCATTAATGTTCATGTCCTATGCTAGCGCTTTTGCCTTCATACGAACAGTGACTGTAGAGACGCTTCTACTTGCTGCTCTCTGTTCAACAACCCACTGTTCGAGTTTGTCCTCTAACTGTGGCCATCTCGCTTTATTCCCTCGGAAACTCTTTTTAGTCTTGTTTACTTGGCACAGGTCATCTTCTTGCTTCCTCCACTTCCGTACCATTGATTCATTAATGTTGAATTCTCTCACTGCTGCTCTATTACCATGTTCGACTGCGTAGCTGACAGCCTTGAGTTTGAACTCAGCATTGTCAGCGTGTCTCTTGAAAGGTGCCATTTTGGGGTCGTTATACACACACAAGTGGTGTTGAACTATGAGTAAGCACAGTACAGGTGTTTACCGCTATTACTTCGGCGACGCCCCTGACTACGGTAGCCGTAATGCTGCAAGCGGTGCGGCTTTGTAGTTTACCAGTTGTACTGAAACATTTTGACAGAGCGCCGTGTACAACCAGTATGGATCAACCAATTAACCAATTGATCCATATATAAGGCGCTCCGGATTACAAGGCGCACTGTCATTTTTTGAGAAAATTAAAGGTTTTTAAGTGCGCCTTATAGTGCGGAAAATACGGTAATTAAATGCAAATGTTCAGCAGCATTCCCCCAAAGATAAAAGTATCAAAGCACAATTAGTTTTTTGGGTCTTAAAGTGGACCTTTAAGCATTTAATTGTAGGACTCCACTCTATTCAGGGGATTGTTATGAGGGCTCTTAAAAAAGAGAGGTTTCACTTGCCTGAACATAGAAAATGAGCTCTGTTGCAAGACTCAGGGTGTAGATTTGTCAAATTTCTTGATTTTCCATTTTATAGAACATCCATTGTGAATTTCTTTACTATCAGGCTGTCCACAAAATGCAGTTAAAATCTGACCTGATCTGACCAGTGACGACATGTTTAGCCGCCTGCTGTCATTCAACCGCTGGCTGTCTAGGTGGTGTCCAGAAAACGATGTGGGCTACATTGATAATTGGCGAACATTTTGAGGAAAACCTGGTTTGATCCGGAGAGATGGCATCCATACCACTTTGGACGGAGCAGCTCTTCTTTCTAGGAATCTGGTCGAATTTATTAGTTCTCCAAAACTCTGACAACCCGGGGTTCAGACCAGGAAGCCGGGTTGTAGTTTAACACTCCTCTATGTAGCTTCTATACTACTATCCACCCATTACCCTATTAAGACAGTGTCTTGCCCACGGCCAAAATTGAATTCAACCTGGAAAGACTCACATAATGGAGAAACAACAGGAAGACGGTTAAAGAGTTTATTAATGAAAGATTATTTCTTTGGCGATCGAACCCCTGAGGGAGACGTGAACGCTGAGGAAATAAAAATGAGTTTGAATAAACATCTTATGATTACGATTAGGTACGTCTTCACCCCCTGGGTGTAGGATCTCTGATCCTCCCCTTCTGGTTGGTTCTGGCAGTTCATTGTCTGCAGCTGAAACGCATTCTCCTAATGAGCTCATGGGCTTCTTAAGGTAGCTGCTGATACAGACCTTTGCTGGAACATAACCTCAGTTATGTGGACTCCTGTCTGTCTGCCTATCCGTCTGCCTGCCTGTCTGCCTGTCGACCTGCCTATCTGCCTACCTGCCTGCCAACATCTGGTAATACTCCCTCTTAAGGACTGCACTGTAAATATTCTCATCACCAGTACTCTCTCTCTCTCTCCTTGGATTCCTGGGTTTACCTCCTCCTCCTCTGGCTTCTGGACAACTCCAACTCAAGATTCCTTAAACAAAGTCTACAGTAGAAATAAACCTCATTTACCATCTTATCCTGTGTGCTGAGTCTGTTTCATCCTCTGGTTTTGTTCTAATTCGACTATCTAAGCAATTCATAATAGTATGTTCCAGCCATCTAACATGTCGAAGAACAATTCAGATGATGAACAGACTTCCTTAAACGAATGCCTATAATCTACTGAAACCATGCTTCAACAGCTACTGCAACAACAAAGGACTACGGATTCTCATCTCACGGAACTTGGTGGTATGGTTCATGCTTTAAGCGAAATCATAACCAAACTCTCACCTGCCTCTTCCAATCCTCCAGCTCGTTTAGAGAATCCTCAGCCACCCACAATTCTATCTTCTGGGATCCGAGAGCCTGACTTCCGTCCGTCTGAACTGTTTGATGGTAATTCTATTAACTTTGGTGGATTTTCTCTCCAGTGTGAATTAGCATTTAGTCGTTCCCCCTCCCTTTTCACTACTGCTGCCTCCAAGATTACTTATATTGTTACCTCGCTAAAGGGATCTGCTCTGCAATGGGCGCACGCCTATTTGGCATCTAACCCTGTTGAGTCTCTTAGTTATGCCATTTTTTTCAGTCACTTCAAGAGAGTCTTCGATCAACCACTCCAGCAGTAGGCAGCGGCTAAGAAGATACTCACCCTCAAACAGGGAAGGAGAGCGTTGGCTGAGTTCGCCATCGACTTCCGGGTGGCAGCGCAGGAGGTGGGTTGGGATGAAGCGGCACTCAAGGGTATTTTTGTTAATTCCCTTGCAGATCAAGTAAAGGACCAGTTGGTTTTGAGAGATGAACCCGAAAGACTGGATGAATTAATCAACCTATTGATCCACATTGACAACCGTCTAAGAGAGAGACAAACAGAAAGGAACTACAATTCACAGTGGCAGCACTCTCTGGTGCCTCGAACCACTTTCCTCGACGCACCCACTTCCTCTTCAGAGGGATCTGCGGAACCGGAGCCGATGCAGATTGGTCACACTCGACTCTCCCCAGAGGAACGACAACGCCGCTTTGAGGGTGGTCTTTGCCTATATTGTGGACAAGGAGGACATTTTATCACAAGATGCCCCAAGAAGGGAAAAGAGAGGGCTCGTCAATAGGTCAGGGGACTTTGATGAGCATATCCCATTCTTCCCCTGTTTCTCATCTGTGTTTTCCGGTCACTATTATTGTTGGCCAAGAGAAGTTTCCTGTTGACGCTTTTATTGATTCTGGTGCTGAACAGAATCTTATTTCCTCAGATCTGGTTGATAAACTTCAAATACCCTCTCAGCCTCTCAACAATTCCCTTTCTGTCACTGGCATCACTGGTCAAACCATGTCTCAAGTGATATTTAAAGTGCCTCAGCTTCACATCATCACCTCTGGTAACCATCATGAATGGGGTGAGTTTTTTGTTGTCTTTTCCATCTCTCCACAATTAGTTTTGGGGTTTCCCTGGTTGCAGAAACATAATCCCGTTATTAATTGGGTGGAGGGCAGAGTAGAGAGATGGAGTAATTTCTGTCTCCAGAATTGTTTAAGAACTGCCATCTCTCACTCTACTAAACAACTCAAACTTCCTGAGCCTGTTGATTTATCCAAAGTTCCAACTGAATACCATAATCTCGCACCTGTGTTTAGCAAACAAGGGGCTCTTTCTTTTCCTCTGCATCGCCCCTATGACTGCCCTATTGATCTCCTCCCAGGCGCTCCGCTACCATCCAGCAGACTCTTTAAACTCACCCGAGAGAAGGGTCATGAAAGAGTACATTGAGGATTCTTTAGCATCTGGGATCATTCATCCGTCTACCTCCCCTGTTGGCGCCGGATTCTTCTTCGTGGGTAAGAAGGACGGCACATTAAGACCTTGTATTGATTATAGAGGATTGAATCAAATCACTATTAAAAATAAATACCCACTACCACTTATTGATTCCATACATGAACAATTACATTCTGCCAAGATCTTCACGAAACTCGAACTGCGCAATGCTTACCATTTGGTCCGGATCCGAGAGGGTGATGAGTGGAAAACAGCTTTCAAAACCCCCCTAGGACATTTTGAGTATTTGGTTATGCCTTTCGGGTTGACTAATGCACCCGCTGTTTTCCAGGCTCTTATTAATGATGTTCTTCGTGACTTTCTCAACCTCTTTGTTTTCGTTTATCTGGATGACATTTTGATTTTTTCCCAGGACATAGAACAACATCGCCAGCATGTCAGAACGGTTCTCCAGAGGCTTTTTGAGAATCAACTCTTTGTTAAAGCCGAAAAGTGTGAATTCAGTGTCACATCTGTGTCTTTTTTGGGTTTTATTTTTGAGGCAGGCAGGTACAGAACTGATCCCGAGAAAACCAAGGCAGTGGCAGAGTGGCCTACTCCAACTGATCTCAGGCAACTTCAAAGGTTCTTGGGATTTGCAAATTTTTATAGGAGGTTTATAAGGAACTACAGTCAGGTCACTGCACCTCTCACTCAACTCACCTCCTCTCTGAAAACGTTCCATTTGACTCCTGAGGCAGAAAGGGCATTTGGGGAATTAAAGACTCTATTTTCTTCAGCACCCATATTGACCCATCCTGATCCATGTGCACAATTTATTGTAGAGGTTGATGCTTCTGACATTGGAGTAGGGGCTATTCTATCTCAACGGTCTCCTCTGGATGATAAGGTACATCCATGTGCCTATTTTTCTCGTCGATTGTCTCCAGCAGAGCAAAATTATGATGTGGGCAACCGTGAACTGTTAGCCATCAAGTTGGCGCTTGAGGAATGGCGGCATTGGTTAGAGGGTACTGAAGTCCCTTTTCTCATTTGGACTGATCATAAGAACCTCTCCTACATTCAAAATGCCAAGAGACTTAACCCCAGACAAGTCCGTTGGTCTCTGTTTTTTGCTCGTTTTCATTTTTCTATCTCCTACAGACCTGGTTCCAAGTACATTAAGCCTGACGCTCTCTCTCGCCAGTTCTCTCATTCTGACCAACTCAGGACTGAAGCTTCCATCCTACCGGATTCTTGTATTGTGGGCGCCCTCACCTGGGCCATTGAAAAGGACATCAAGGAGGCACAGAGGTCCGAATCTTTCCCAGGTACTGGCCCAGTGGGCAAGCTGTTCACTCCCAACTCTGTCGTCAATAAAGTTCTGGATTGGGTGCACAACAATAAATTGACTTGTCATCCTGGGGTGACTCGTATGATCACATTTACCAAAAGGTATTTCTGGTGGCCGACTATGAACCTCAACATTAAAGATTTTGTTGCAGCTTGTCCCACATGTGCTCGAAACAAGAACACTAATCAACCCCCTGCTGGTCTTCTTCAACCTCTGCCCACCCCTAGCTGCCCCTAGTCCCACATTTCCGTTGATTTCATCACTGGTCTCCCGCCATCTGACGGTAACACAGTCATCCTTACTGCTGTTGACAGATTCTCTAAAACAGCCCATTTTGTTCCTTTACCCAAGCTTCCGTCTGCATTGGAGACAGCCCAACTCCTGGTTCTCCACGTTTTCCGCATCCATGGCATACCTTTGGACATTGTTTCTGACCGAGGCCCGCAGTTCATCTCGCAAGTTTGGAAGGAGTTTTGCAAAGCTCTTGGTGCCTCTGTAAGTCTTTCGTCTGGATACCACCCCCAATCTAATGGACAGACAGAAAGATGCAACCAGGAACTTGAAGCCGCCTTGAGGTGCATAATAAATGACAACCCCTCTTCTTGGTGCAAACATCTCACATGGATCGAATATGCTCACAACACACATACTTCCTCTGCTACTTTTTTGTCCCCCTTTGAGGCTTCACTGGGCTATCTACCCCCGCTGTTTCCCAGTTTTGAATCTGACATCCTGGTCCCCTCTGTTCAGCATTATGTTTCCAGGTGTCGTAGGATCTGGCAACAGACCAGGAGGACCCTCCTACGCACCCTGGAACAAAATAAGTGGTTCGCTAACCGTCACCGTTCTGCTGCACCTGTCTACCGCATCAATCAGAGAGTCTGGCTTTCCACCAGGAATATTAAATTAAAAGATACTTCTAGAAAGTTGGCCCCCCGTTTGATTGGCCCTTTTCTCATCGAGAGGATCATCAACCCATCTGCGGTGAGACTCAAACTACCATCTTCCATGCACATTCACCCTACTTTCCATGTTTCCCAGATCAAGCCAGTCTCGGAAAGCCCCCTGAGTCCTCCCACCAAGCCCCCTCCTCCTGCTCGACTCATTGATGACCACCCTGCATATACGGTCAATCGTATCCTGGATGTTCGGCGTAGGGGGCGTGGTTTTCAATATCTTGTGGATTGGGCAGGATATGGACATGAAGAGAGAACCTGGGTTCCCCGTTCTCACATCCTGGACCCTGCTCTCATCACGTCCTTTTACAAATCCTGAAAAGCGTTCTGGATTGCCTGGAGGCAATCGTTGAGGGAAGGGTACTGTAGGATCTCTGCTCCTCCCCTTCTGGTTGGTTCTGGCAGTTCATTGTCTGCAGCTGCAACGCATTCTCCTAATGAGCTCATGGGCTTCTTAAGGTAGCTGCTGATACAGACCTTTGCTGGAACATAACCTCAGTTATGTGGACTCCTGTCTGTCTGCCTATCCGTCTGCCTGCCTGTCTGCCTGTCGACCTGCCTATCTGCCTGTCGACCTGCCTATCTGCCTACCTGCCTGCCAACATCTGGTAATACTCCCTCCTAAGGACTGCACTGTAAATATTCTCATCACCAGTACTCTCTCTCTCTCTCTCCTTGGATTCCTGGGTTTACCTCCTCCTCCTCTGGCTTCTGGACAACTCCTACTCAAGATTCCTTAAACAAAGTCTACAGTAGAAATAAACCTCATTTACCGTCTTATCCTGTGTGCTGAGTCTGTTTCATCCTCTGGTTTTGTTCTAATTCGACTATCTAAGCAATTCATGATACTGGGATCCGATCCTGGTGGTGGCGTAGGCCTTGGTATGGAAGGAGTTGGGAGCCCATGGTGGAGAAGGGGTGGTGGAGGGCCGAAGCTCAGCAGAAGAGCAATGTCTTCCATGCAGAAGGTCTTTAAAAGTGATGCCCTGGGAGATGATTGGCTGAGGAAGAGTGCGGACCTGCCGTTGATTGGAGCAGCCAGCGAGGAGTGATTGGATGAGACGGGTTGGTGAGTCTTCCATGTTGAATTATCGTTTCAACTCCATTAGATTAAAAAATAATCTAAAAGGAGGAAATCAGGAAAATCTCATAAAAATGAACACAACTCAGACTAAAAAGAAAAATAAAACAATTAAATGTGGTTTACTGAACATAAGATCTCTCTCTTCAAAAACATTGCTAGTTAGTGACCTGATTTGTGACAATCAGATTGATTTATTTTGCCACACAGAAACCTGGCTGCAGCAAGAGGATTATGTTACTATAAATGAGTCAACTCCTACTAATTATTAAAATTTTCACATTCCTCAAAATACTGGGCAAGGAGGAAGAGTAGCAACCATCTTTCAGTCCTATTTATTGATTAGTCCCAGACCAATCAATAGCTACAACTCTTTTGAATATTTAATCCTTAGTTTTCCTCATCCAAATTGCAAAGCACTAAAACCACTTCTGTTTGTTGTTTTGTACTGTCCACCAGGTTCTTACTCTCAATTTTAGATCAGTTTTCAGACCATTTTTCTGATTTAGTGTTAAATACAGATAAGGTTATTATAGTGGGGGATTTTAACATTCATGTTGACACTAAAAGTGATAGCATAAATATAGCGTTTAATGCTATCTTAGATTCAATTGGCTTTGCACAAAACATTAATAAACCTACCCACCTTTGTCTTCATTCTCTGGACCTTGTGCTGACATATGGCATTGAGAGTAAAGACATAATATTTTCTCATAACCCTGTCCTGTCTGACCATTTCTTAATAACCTTTGAGTTAATTTAACCGAGTACTCCACACCTGAAAGAAAATTTCATTATAGTAGATCATTATCAGACAATGCTGTAACAACCTTTAAAGAATCTGTTCCACTTATAATTTCCTCATTATCACAGAAAAGCACAGTAGAGGGCTATAATAGCCATCCATTCCCTTAGCTCTCAGCAGTCATGACTATATGGGATTCTTCTTAAATAAAATTGATTCTATTAAAAATAAAATCTTTGACATACTCCAGAAGATTATTTCTTCATCTTCAGCAAATAAGACAACATTGGAAATAACTGCAGGACCTGATTTGTGTTTGAACTGTTTTGATCCTGTGGAGCTTCTTGAGTTATCAGAAATAGTAGCTTCATCTAAACCTTCAACTTGTATGTCAGACCCAATCCCAACCATATTATTTAAGGAAGTGTTCCCTCTGATTACAAGCCCCATCCCATTTTAGGTATGATTAATCTATCCTTAGTAAATGGATATGTACTGTTGAAGCACCCCCCCAAGGGGTGTTCTGCGTGTTCGTTTATTCACCGTAAGCTGAAAGAATTCACAAGACATTAGAATAAATCACACGGAGACAGCTGTATGTTATTCAAGTACCTGGCCAGGGGAAGCTCTCTGTCATGTGATCTGACCACACACCGAGATGACTTCAGAGCTTCTCACTGTGCACATGGCTTTTATTAAAACACATGAAAATGAACAGCGCCCCTGTTTACAGTTTTTTCACACATATGGTTACGTACACACATTTTCCTGCCTACCATATTAGGACATGTTCCTGTCTCCCAGCACCTGCACTCTGCTTTTCTGCTGATATGAGAAGGGAGTGCTTGGCCCGTTAATCTTTTTCACATCCTCTCCCTATCCCTACAGTTCTTCAGTATTTTTCTGCTTCACCACACTCAAGGCCAAGTTTGTGCAACAACACTTCTGCAGGCCACAATGTCTTATACTAACACAGGTTATACATTTTATTTCCCACACTGTTTATGAACATAATAATAATTAATGCACACACATAAAATATCTCCACAATTTCCCCCTTTTGAAGTCACCTATGTGACTTCACCACTACTTGGAGATGCTAAATAAAAGATTTTAACAATCATTACAACCTGTGGAGCAGAAGGAAATGTTTGTCATCATGCTTTTTGACCCTGCCTCCAATGCCACGCCATGTGCCCAGGGACTATTGCCTGTCGGGCCTTTGTAGTCCCAAGGATGCTTACAACCTTCTAAATCTTGACAGGGAGTCGTGACCCCTCTAACTGGAGGGTGTTGATCCGTGCTTTATTCCACAGTCTGTCCAAATATGCCAATATAATATTCTACCATCCTTCTGCTCCCTAGACAGTAATACATATCAGACGCCCTGTAATTTACTCTTACGGGTTAATTTTTGTCCTCCTCCTCGTTAGCATCCACAGGTAACCATAATAGCTACAAAAACAGCAATGGAAATAAACAATGACATAATAAACCCTTTCCAGTGTCCAAACATGCCCGTCATCCAGTCTTCTAACGGATTGTCTAGTCCTGAGTGCTCATGCATGGTTGCGGAAAGTGTTTTTAACCCTTCTAAAGCTTTTGAGACGGAACCATCAGGTGCAGTGTTGTTGGGAATAAAAGTGCAACACATATCCCCAAACATCGAACAGACGCCCCCTTTTTCTGCCAACAACATATCTAATGCCATTCGGTTTTGCACAGCCATGAGGGAGGTTGGTGCCAATTGTTCGGAGAGGCCTTCTACTGCATCCCTTGTTTAAGTTAGCTAGACGTAAAACATTGTAATGGATGTAGTTGATGTGGTCTACGTTTTTATTGGGAGTAACATGGAACAAAGCTGTTATAATGGGGATGTTTTCAAAGCCTGCTGAGACTTGATCCGCTAATTTATATTCATTAGGTACGCCGTGAGGAACTCCTATTGCATCAATGTAAGTGGGTGAGTCTTTGCTTAAGTCAAAGGTGTTTGTGCTCCGTTTTATGATATGTCTATGCCTTCTCCTAGTTAACGCTGTGCTTTGGGCGTGTGTTGAAGGAAGATACTTAAGGTCTTTTCCTAACAAGAGGAGAGGTGCCTGCAACCTAACCATGGCACACACTCCAGTATTATTTTGGATCCTAGTCAGAAGGCGGTGTCCTCCACAATAATAATAAAGTCCTGATCTTGCCCAAGGACCTATCACTGAGCCTGACACAGTGGAGTTGCACCAATCGCGAGGAATTTCCCCAACATTCACCTGCGGGGTTTTGGAAGTGAAGTTAAAGCAAGTGTATGTGCCATTTCTCCGTAGAGGGGTAAAAGGGCCAGCCCTGGTTTTTTTGGCAATGGGTGGAGCGCTGCGTATTGATACTTTATTGTCTGGATGACTGGAGCATGCTTGGAAAAGCAGTTCACAGAACAATCAGAAAATCAATGTAACAATGAAGAATACTAAAACACCTATACCTACCATGACCCAACCCTTAAGGGGCCTGGGTCCTAGATTTTCACCTCCCATTCGTTTCGAAGGTACCTGCAAAGGAAGATGAGGATTAACAATATGGTGAAACACAAAATACTTTTTTATTATTATTTTTTTTATAGTTCAGAGTGTTCAGTTCAGTTCTCGGTGGGAGAGCAGCTACGACCACCAGTGAAAGAGAGGAAAGCTCGATCACATCCGCCTCTTCTGTGTGATGTCCTGGTCTTCAAACACAGGTGTAGACTGACCTGGAGCTAAGTGGTCTCACCAGGGGATTATTCTGCCCCTATTTGGTGGGACCACTGATCTGACGGTGCACCTAAGGTGTAGACTAACCTTTAGGTGTAAATGAACGCTTTCTCACCCTAGAGGATTATTCTGCCCCTTGAATTGGGTGAGAAAGATCTTCTGGTGTGCTGGTGTTGTCCCTCAGGTTCTGCTGGACCTCAGGCAGCGATCTCTGTGGTGCCTCTGCTGCTGCACACTGGCTCCAAAGATACCACGTGTCTCCTTTGCCCTTGACCCTCACCGCATGTGAGGTTCTCTCTGTGACCTGGAATGGACCCGTCCACTTGGGCTCTGACCACTTCCTTTTGATCACCTTCAGCAGGATCCACTCAGCTTCGGACGTGGTTGGCTGAGGTCCCTCGGTTGGTTACTCTGGAACCTGTTTTGAGAACTCTGTAACCAAAATTAAGTTGGTGACTGAGGTGTCCTGCCAGTCCCCAGCTGCCAGAGAGCGCTTTACCACTCCTCAATTCCTTAGCTTGATGCTCAGGATGCAAAGAAAGAGAAACATGAGGAACAGCTTCATCTGACAGTAAATACTATTCTGCTTGGTCAGGTGTTAAATCAACTGTTGCAGCCACAACCTCAAGAGCCACATAAAATTTTTTGTATGAAATAAACCATGTCCTACCTTCTACTGTTTCATTAAACAAATCTGGTACCATTCTGTGTGACAACGGTTGTAGAACAGAGTGACATGGGGCGGGTCAGGCAGAGAGGTGCAGGGGCAGAGACTTTGAATCCAGGGTTTCCACAGCTGACACACCGAGAAGATGCTGCTTGGAGGTTCGGTCAACAGTGTCCAGTAGATGTCAGCATATGCCTCTGCAACTGGCTGTAAAAATATTGTCCATGCTGAAGCATTTGTCCACATGCCAAAAAGGAACCATCTGGAAAAGTTATCGTTAACCCATCAGTACCACACAACACTGATGCGCCTAGCTTCACTAATAAGTCTCTGCCCACCAAATTAGCAGGTGTGCTGGGTGAACACCCAAAAGGGTGAGTTACTCTTTGAGTCCCAATCTGAACAGGAAGAATTTATGCAGCTCCTGAGAAGCCCATCACAGAAACAGTCTTGGTAGAGAGCAGTGGTTTAGGAGGTTGCTGTGTTATGGTGGAATAAGTAGCTCCAGTGTCCACTCAAAAATTCAGACAGTTCTCTCCCACCTTTGCAGGCAACGTGGGATCTGCTGTGCCCATGCTGCACAGTTGTAGCACACAGCACCCAGTGCCCCGCTGGCTCCACCCCTTCCTCTGGGTGCTCCGCACCATATACCACAACCAGCCGACCACCAACATGCCATCTGCCTCCACGACCGGGGCCACTGTACCTGAAATTATTAAAATGTATAGGGTGCAGGAGGGAGTACCCCCCTGCTTGCCACACTGATCAGTCATAGACATAGGGTTGTGTGCTGCTGGAGGAACAGGTTGAGCTGCAGCTAACATTATATTTTCAGTTATATCACTTTTTCTCTTATTTAAGTTTCTCTTTGGCCTCTTGCAGCTGCAATTTAAGCAGCTGATTCTGTAGCTGCTCTTTCTCCGCTTTTCTTTTTCTCTGCCTCCTGAGTTATTGTTTTCCTTAATCTTTAACTGAACCCCTAATGCTTTAGAACTTAGTTCTATTAGTTTATTTATAAAATGAGTTCCATTATCTGACCTTATAATCTGTGGGATACCATATGTGGGGAAGAAATGTGTAACTAGGTTAATCTATTACCACTAGGCAATACTTCTTGCCCCGTGTTTGCAACAAATTATGCATGATCTGCAAAAAATTATTTGCATAGTCAGAAAAATTTATAGTGTAGGATTAATGCTTTACCAGATGTAACATATTCCCCCCTTGACACATGGGTCTTCCCCATGTGTCACTGTAGCTGCTGTCATTTAAAAATGAGATCACTATTTTTGGTAGTTGCTATTATTTTAAATAGTGCTTGGTTTAGTTCTTATTAAAAATAAAAACTCACTCACTGATGAACACAAAAAATTAAGGGCATATTATATCTTATAATCTTAGTTTGTCTTACCCAGTTTTATAGATACACCGTACAGTTTCAGTCAGCTTTGTGTTTAGTTCAAGTAACTAAAGTTTGTTCCAATTAACTCAAGTTTTCTCTATTTCAGTCCAGTCCAGTAATTTTGTTAAGGTTCATTTCATCTTGTGTTAAGTTTGAGTGTAATTCGATCATTTTGGACCTGATTGGAAAAAGTCTAAACGTCTGTTAAAATCTTTTCGTTTTACCATAGGGAACTGACCTAATATTATTATGGTACTGTTGAGGACTCTAATTTTTACATAACATGAAACAGACATTTGTTTCACAAAAACAGAAAGTCAAACACAGACATTAGGCCACATGAAAGTTTAAATACCCTGTTTGTAAAAGAATTGTGAAAAATTGAAGACGGGTCTATGAACTTTCTTATGGTTATCAGTATTTTTCTATACAAGTAGAACCTTTGCTATTTTTATATGATTTTTCGGAAAAGATTCTGGAAACCCTATTAAGATATAAGTTTGGCAATGATCATCAGAACATCAGACCTTTATTAGCGCTTTTAAGGTCCCTCAAAGATGCATTACAATGAAATCAGTCATTCCCATTCACACACATTCACACACTACTTACTTATTTCTCTGTCAGAGTAATTTTTTTTGCAAAAAGTTGAACATAATTTGACTTCTACTTTCCTTAAAATGCACATCTTTTCCTCATAACCCCTTTTGTTTCCACCAGTTCTGTTTTGAACGCTTCACTTCGTTTTTATTCACCAAGAATCAATAAGGTGGTCTTAGTGGGGTCTACCTTAAAGCTATTGTTTGTTGGGTGTCATGTTATCATTGTCAGGTCAGTGAGGTTCATAGGTCAGTCAGAACCTTGGTCATTTGGTCTGTGAACATAATGTTTCATAGATTCAGCCTATGATTAGTCAGCAAAACTTCCACCTATAGGAGAAAAATTGATTGTTAATGAATGAGCTGCATTTCCTAGGAACAGTCTTCCTTCTGGATGAGCATCACCTGTTGAAAAACTTTCATCATTGTTTGTTTCACATATTCAATCAGATCTTTATATTACATCAGTAGGTGAAGTTGTTAGTATCTCATGTAGACTGACATATACTGTTGCATTTGGAGAGGATCTCAGATTAAATAAACTTAGTTAGAGCTTCAATCCAGGTTAATTTTGTCTCTGCAGACTTTAGCCAATTTTTCTTTTTTTTTTATACATAAAGAGCAAGATTCAAAACATTTTCAAAAGGCAGATTGTGGCAGAATGTAGACAAACTGCTTATTGTTGTAGCACACATCTCCCTGCTTATTCGTTCTCATACTGCAGGTTTACTGGTGGTTCCTACAGTCTCTAGAAGTAGAATGGGAGGCAGATCCTTTAGTTATAAGGCTCCTCTCCTGTGGAACCAGCTCCCGGTTTTGGTCCGTGAGGCAGACACCCTGTCTACTATTAAGGCTAGGCTTAAAACTTACTTTTTTGATAAAGTTTATAGTTAGAGTGGCTTAGGCTATCTTCCTTATTTTTTACCTCCGCCTTCCTCCCTCCCTGTTGGACGGAGTAAGGGGGAGTCAGGTTTAGCCTAAACCGGCTCAGTTATGGTTGAGGTGCAAACACACCCTCCATTTCTACTACCTGAATGACCCCTTCTCTTTTCCAATGGTTATAATCAGTCTGACTGAGAGAGGTATCCCGATCCTTGTGGTTTTTAGAATAACAATGGCCAACAGTGGGCTCTACATGGACAAACCTTATCAGTTTATTATTTTACTTAGTGCCCCTACATGTGGCCCATTCTGGGGTGGCCGGGCTCTGGCACTCGGTGGTTTGGTCTGGCCTCCCCGGCGGCCCCGCGCCGTGGGTTGCCTTGAGACGACATTGTTGTAAATAAACGCTATATAAATAAATAAATTGAAACTATCTCTGTAGTTATGCTGCAATAGGCTTAGTGTGCTGGAGGACATAATGACCGCTTTCACCCTCTTCGCTACATTCTCATACTACTCTCCAATTTTGCATTATTTGCTGTTATTTCAGTTTTTAACTTTATGTTCTCTCTCTCTTTTCTCTTCCTAGAAGCTACACCTGGCCTGACTCTGTGTCTACCTGTGACACCTTTCTAGAGAGGGGCATTGTCCAAGCTTCTGCTGACAACAACTTAATGCTCATCTTCTACAGATGAGCCACTGGGCCCTGTCTTTCAGTGTTTAACCCTTTCTCTCTTCTAGATACAGCAATTGACTGAGCTTTTACTGTAACTAATTATATGTGATCTCTTTCAGACTATCCTTGAAAACTGGCTCAAAGTTTATCTGTTCTTTCTTTCTAGATGAAACGCCTAAAGGAGCTACATCCACTAACATTTACTTTTCCTTCCCATAGAAAGTACTCCTGGATCAGTGCTTCTGTATTCTTTGTGTGTCTCTGCTCTGTTCTCTCAAACACCCAGTCAGTCGTGACAGATGGCCACTCACACTGAGCCGGGTTCTGCTGGAGGTTTCTTCCTGTTAAAAGGGAGTGTTTCCTCTCCACTGTCGCTACATGCATGCTCAGTATGAGGGATTGCTGCAAAGTCAACGTCAGTGACTGTCCACTGTCGCTACATGCTCATCCAGGAGGAGTGACTGCTACAAGTCACTGACTGGATGCAATCTGCTGAGTTTCTGTCTTTTTGCTTGCTGCTAACCTTATTCGTCCAGCAGAGGGTTTCGGAGCTACAGGAGGAATGTGGACAGGTGTTTTCCATCTTCTGATTGCTGTGAACGCTACTTAAGCCGTGGCTGCCAGCAACTTGTTGCCTGAGTGTTGAGCCTATCTGGTAACCAGCTCAAGCCAGCTTTCTGGTTTTTTGATCGGTCTGTTTTCGGTCTTTTCTGACGCATGTGTTTTTGCCTCAGGTATCTGTTTCCTGTGTGTGCGACAATCCTCCAATCGCTTGTCTAGCGCTTGGAGCTTTTGGATTCCCTGTCTGGATTCTGCGTGCTCTCCAGGACCGAGCAATCTTCAGTCTTTCACTAGACCTATGCAACTCAACAACAAGCTAACTCCTCCTGCAGACCTGTCCACCCTCCAACACAACTTCAGCTTCATCTTCCTCTCACTCCTCACAGAAAGTACGAGTGCTGTGAACTCTGCTTCCAGTTTCCTTAACTCCGTCTCCCCTGGCGGATCCCATCTCCCACTAATAAGAACAATAATCATTATTTATGATATATATATATTACCGTCACTGTTTCTTACCTGCTCTTTCCCCTCACACAGTTGGAGAGACCAGACTCCTGTCACTTTCCTGTAGGATTTTAGGAGATAATAAGCTTCTTTTCACCGTGAAATTTCTCTACTGTGAGTTCTTTCTGTATGTGGGTCAGATCAGTGTCAAGAATGATGTCATTTTCTTAGATAGAAATTTTTTTTATAAAATTTGAATAAATAACTGAATCAGACTGTACTGTTTAATGGTTAGTTATTAATTGGAATGCATGTGCCTGACTTGAAATCTATATGATTCGATTAAATTGACTTAGCCCATTTTAAAGTTACCCACCTTTCACACAATGCAACAGGAAACAACACTCCCCAATTATTTTTACCTCTGCCTTCCTCCCTCCCTGTTGGATGGATTTCCAATGGTTATAATCAGTCTGCCAGAGAGAGGTGCCCCCAATCCTTGTGGTTTTTAGTATAACAATGGCAACCAGTGGGCTCTACATGGACACACTTTATCAGTGTATTATTTTAATTAGTACCCCTACACATAGCCCATTCTAAAATGGCCAAACTCTAACACTCAGTAGTTTAATCCAACCTCCCCAACAACCCTATACCATTCCAAACCCTTTGTGAAGTGCCTTGAGACGACATGTGTTGTGAATTGGCACTATATAAATAAAGCTGAAATGAATTGAATTAAACTGAATTGATGTAGTCAGCAGGCAATTGGCCAACTGCGCGGAGTTGTTTAGAAGCTGCTCATTCCAATCTTTTCTCCCTTCTGCAAAATGATAAATTCTAAGCCTAACTAATCTTATTAGTTATAAAATTTGTAGGAATTTATTTTTTCATGGCTGTATTCAGTCAACCGAAGTTCATCACTAAAGCTCATTTTATTTATTTACGTTAGCTCCTGAAGTTAGAGTTCCAGAACCAAAATTATTGTGTTTTCTATAATTAATTTGAAAGGAATTATGGAATCTTTTGTTCTCTCAAATTAGTCTTTCTTAAAGCTTTAAAGGATGACCAACATAAAAGTAAGAGGTGGCATATTCTATTATTAATTCTATCTGTATGAAAATATTGAAAACCCAGTGACTTGAATGTAACGTCCCTCTGTTGATTTATTTTTCGCACTGTATGACAATTAAGTACATTTCTTTTTACTGTTACACAGATATTTTGTATATATCTCAGAATCCCCAAGTAAGTTCCTAAGCCAGATATCTTGCCCAGGTGAATATATTTGATCAAGTATAGGATGGATGAATCAAGGTAAGAATTTACATTTTTATTTGTGCCACTAAGATTATTGCCCAATGTGATGAACAGTCTTGCTCTCCTTTACTTAAGATTCTGTGAGGAGACTTTTTTAGCATTTGACTCAGCTATCACTGGGAAAGTTGATGACAAGTCTTTGGCTTGCAGATGTTTTTCTGCTGCTATATCAGTTAACACTACATTGACAGACTTTGGCAAGACATTGGTGTTAAATCTGTCACTGTCTGCTCAGCTGAACAAAGTTGGTGTTACTTTGCTAAATTTACTTTAGTTGAGTTTGAAAGCTATATTGGTTGTCAGTCTGCAAACAATGGACTAAATTTCTATCATTTGTGCAATGATATTAAAGGTGGTATACGCCTATGCCTTTTTTGATTTCACAGTCATTTGGATTTTGTTTTAGGATTTCTTTTGCAGCGCTAGTGGCCTTTATTTTTAGACTGTAGGCAGACAGGAAACAGGATTGGAGAGAGAGGGGAAGACATGCAGCAAACGTCAGCGGAGCCGAACCCTGGACAGCCACGTTAAAGCCTTTGTACATGGGCCGCGTGCTTAAACCCCTGCAACAGCGGCTCACACTGGAAATTTTCTACCGGACAAAGAACCACCTGATCAGGGATATTGATACAGTTGGTATCCTCACAGAGTGTAACTTTCTACAGTAATATAGATGTTGTTTGACTAGGAACAATGAAAACTCAAAAATTATCCTTTGCAAAAATGTAGAAGCTTAATATATGCGTTTATGTCATTGGATCACACAGATATGACCGTAAAACTGGGACCCCTTTTTGATGAGTTGCTTTTTTTAAAACTTACTATGATCTCGCATGTTTCTACTACATGTACTTGTCATATGTATATATTCAGTACTATGCAAAAGTTTTAGGCAGGTGTAAAAAATGCTGTAAACAAAAAATGTTTTCAGGAAAAATAAATGATTATTATTTTTATCAATTTATAAAATGCTAAGTGAATGAACCCAAACATACAGCCAAAGTCATCAAGAAGTATCTTCAGCGTAAAGAAGAACAAGAATTACTGGAAGTAATGGAATGGACCCCACAGAACCCTCATCTCAACATCATTGAGTGGGTCTGGGATTATATGAAGAGACAGAAGGATGTGGCAAACCCTACATCCACAGAAGATCTGTGGTTAGTTTTCCAAGATGTTTGAAACGACCTACCAGCCGAGTTCCTTCAAAAACTGTGTGCAAGTGTACCTAAGGTAAGGTAAGGTAAGTTTGTTTACATAGTGCTTTTCAGCAACGAGACACTCAAAGCGCTGTACATACAATTACAATACAATCACAAAGCAAATAAACACAGATACAGACACAGAAAAACAAATCAAATGATAAAATCAAACAACAGAGGTAATTTAAAAAAGTTAAATAAAGAGAATAGAATGATGGACAAGAAAATGAAAGGAAAATTGGACTGAACGCAACTAATCATACCTAGATGGTACAGTCAAAGGCCACTCTAAACAAATAAGTTTTTAATCTTGATTTAAAGCAACTTAGGGTTTCGGTGCTTTTACAGTTTTCTGGCAGTTTATTCCAGATTAGTGGAGCATAAGAACTAAAAGCTGCTTCTCCATGTTTAGTTCTGGTTTTGGGTATGCAGAGTAGATTTGAGCAAGATGACCTGAGAGGTCTGGCTTGTTGATACACTGACAACAAGTCTGTAATATATTTTAGTGCTAAGCCATTCAGTGATTTATAGAATAACAGAAGTATTTTAAACTCTATTCTCTGAGCTACAGGGAGCCAGTGTAAGGACTTTAGAACTGGGGTGATGTGCTCCACTTTCTTAGTTCTATTGAGGACAGTAGCGTTCTGGATCAACTGCAGCTGTCTGATCAACTTTTTAGGCAGGTCTGTGAAGACACCGTTGCAGTAATCAATTCTACAAAAGATGAACGCATGAATTAGTTTTTCAAGGTCCTGCTGAGACATTAGTCCTTTAATCCTGGAGATGTTCTTTAGGTGATAGAAGGCCGACCTAGTTACTACCTTTATGTGCTTCTGAAGGTTCAGGTCTGAGTCCATCACTACACCCAGGTTTCGAGCCTGACTGGTGGTTTCTAGCCGTACTAACTGAAGCTGTGTGCTAACTTTTAAACTCTCTTCCTTTGGTCCAAAGATTATTATTTCAGTTTTGTTTTGATTCAGCTGAAGAAAATGTAGGCCCATCCATGCATTGATTTCTTCTAAGCATTTACCCAGCGCTTGAATGGGTTCATGGTCACCTGGTGACACCGTAACGTATAGCTGTGTGTCGTCTGCATAGTTATGATAACTTACGTTGTTGTTTATTAAAATCTGAGTTAGGGGGAGCATGTAGACATTGAATAGGAGGGGCCCTAAGATGGACCCTTGGGGAACGCCACATGTGATTTTTGTGCTCTCTGATGTAAAGTTACCTACTGACACAAGAAAGTCCCTGTCCTTCAAGTAGGATTTAAACCAGTTAAGTGCTGTACCAGAAAGGCCAACCCAGTTTTCCAGGCGCTCTAATAAAATGGAGTGATCAACAGTGTCGAATGCTGCACTAAGGTCCAATAATACCAACACTGTGGTTCTTCCACAGTCTGCATTTATACGGATGTCATTGAACACCTTGACAAGAGCAGTCTCTGTACTGTGGTGAGCACGGTAGCCTTACTGGAAGACATCGAAGCGGTTAGGAAGTTGTTTAACTGCTGAAACACAGCTTTTTCAATAATCTTACTGATGAAGGGGAGGTTTGATATAGGCCTGCAGTTCTGTAGTAGCAGCTTGTCCAAGTTAGAGGTTTGATAATTGCTGTTTTTAGGGCATGGTGGAAAACACCTGACAAAAGGGATGTGTTTATTATTTGTGTTAAATCAGATGTTATTACAGGCAAAGCTTTCTTAAGGAAAGCTGTGGGTAAAAGATTGAGACAGTAGGAAGAAGAGCTTAGTTGCTGTACGATTTCTTCTAAGTTTTTGTACTTTATTTGGTGAAATTGGGAAATTTTGTCAAAATCAGTTCTAGTTGGAGACAACATTGGTACTGGAGTTGATGTGGATGTGCTGACTGCCCCTCTGATCTTTTGGGATTTTTCAGTAAAGAATTTAGCAAATTCATTGCAGGCCCTGGTAGAGTGGAGTTCAGATGCTACAGTTACAGGAGGGTTTGTTAACCTGTCGACCGTGGCAAATAATGAACGAGCATTGTTAATGTTTCTGCTGATGATCTCAGAAAATAAGGATTCCCTTGCATTTTTCAGTTGTAGGTTATATCTGTATAGTCTCTCTTTATAGATAATATAGTGAACCTGGAGGCCAGTCTTTCGCCACCTGCGTTCAGCTTTTTGACACTCCTTTTTTTCACTTCTGACTGGTGGAGCACTCCTCCATGGAGACATTTTCTTCCCAGAAACGACTTTCACTTTAATTGGAGCAATTGAATCAATGATGTCCGAGATTTTAGAATGAAAGTTATCTACCAGCTCATCTACAGTGTTTCAGGGAAAAGTGGAGGTAGAAGAGTAAATCTGGTTAAAGGTTTCAGCAGCCCTGTCCTTAAAGATGCGTTTTCTTATCATGTCTCTTTGGCAAACTGAGTCATTGCAGATGATGCTTTCAAAAATAACAGAAAAGTGGTCAAATAGGGCAACATCAGTTACAGACACCTTGGAAATGTTTAGACCCTTAGTGATGATCAAGTACAAAATATGTCCCTGTTTGTGCGTTTGCTGTTTAACATGTTGAGTCAAACCAAAATTTCTAAGAGTGTCACATAGATCTATTGCACTTCTGTCTTCAGGTTTGTCCATGTGAATGTTGAAGTCTCCCACAGCAATTAAACAGTCATAATCAACACAAATCACAGATAAAAGCTTATTAAAGTCACTGATAAAGTTTGTTTTGGACTTAGGAGGCCTGTAAATAT
Organism: Girardinichthys multiradiatus; assembly: GCF_021462225.1. Classification (NCBI taxonomy): domain Eukaryota; kingdom Metazoa; phylum Chordata; class Actinopteri; order Cyprinodontiformes; family Goodeidae; genus Girardinichthys; species Girardinichthys multiradiatus. The sequence continues at coordinate 15,829,519 of NC_061804.1, read as the reverse complement.
TCAAGAACATTGTTTGGACCGGGCTCTTTACCTGGAGAGCCAAATATTCAAGAGTCAAATTTGCCCAGAAATACTTTTTTACACTCTAATAAATCTTTAAACAAAGTGGCACCCCTCCACCTTTTCTTTGCTGTTTGCTCTCACAAAGAAAATTGTAGTTCAGAGGCGTCGCCTCTATCAGAATGGGAGCTTCATTAAATTCATGTAACCATGTTTCTGTTAAAAACATAACATCAAGATTGTGGTCAGTAATGAAGTTATTGATTAAAAATGATTTTCCTGACAGAGATCTAATGTTCAGTAATGCCAGTTTATATGACTTAGTTGTTGACATCAACTCTGTGTGTGGTTGTACCTGACAGTTTATGGCTTTCGTTGATTATTTATTACTGTCTCTTATCCTTTTGGCTTTGTTCTTTCTGTCACGTATAAGCACAGAGATTAAAAGCGGGCTCAGTGGGGAGATGGGAGAGTTCTGTGCGGTCAGGGTCTGGGGTGAGGGGGTTTACCGGGGGTGTCGGTGTGGGTCTGAGTTTGGGGGGATGGGGGTATAATGGGGGGGTCCACTTCTCCTGTGGATTTCGACGGGGAGACCTTTTGTGATGACCTCTCTTTCACAGCCAACTGGCTGATTGTTTCTACTGGAGCTGTTGTAGGCAGCGTTATCATTGTTGTTGATACTCCATGTTCTCTGCTGAAGGTCGAAGCTGCTGGCAAATTATTTACTGAATAGAACAGATTAGATGTGAGACGTCTGGCTCCTGGCTTGTTCAAACAGAAACCATCTTCCTTGAAGAGTTGTCTTTTTTCCCAAAAAATATTAAAGTTGTCGATGAAGTTCACAGTCTGGAAAAAACCTCATCTCCACAGAAAATCGGTGCAAAGGGTCCGCTGAGAAACACCTTGATATTGAGACCTCCAACAATATTCAGAAGACGAGTGAAGTCCTCCTTCAATCCTTCTGATTTTTTCTTAGCCATGTCATCCATGGCTCCACAGTGTATAATAAGGTTTTCTAGAGACGGGCGCTTTTCTGTGATTGCAAGAATATTCTCTGAGATATCAGAGACCACGTTACTGGTACCAATCATAACTTCTGTGTTTTTCTTGTTGCAGAAGTTTTTAATCCCATCCACAGCTGTGTTGCCCACTATTAGGGTTCTTGGTCTGATGGGGTACTTTTTCTCTGGCAATTTAGGGGAAGACTGTTTAGAATGAAGGTTGTCTCAAACCTTTTATTGTTCACAGAAGATGGACCACTTTCCTGGTTTTCATTCTGTAGTGGAGCAAATCTGTTTTGGAGTGGAATTCCATTATTTCCAGTTGTCCTCATCCTATCAGTTGTGACAGCAGCTCGCTGTCGAAGTCTCCTTTTCCCAGGGGAAACGGGGACATTTCTCTGTAATTCTGGCCATTCTAATTTATTTAATTGCTGAGGTCTTCCAGTGAGTCGTCCACCTTGATTTTTTTGGGCATGCCCCTAAAACATGGCAGGGGGGTCTGCCGGTAGGTTTATTCTCAGTGTTCCGATTGCCGGCTGAGTTGTTGAGCTGGCTGTCACTGTTTGGGATCACAGGCAGAGTTGAATCATCGTTGTACCCCATAATCCCCTCCACATTCACTTCTAGTCGGTGAATTTTCATCTGCAAAACAGCCAATTTCTGTAAAAGTTTGTCAAAGTCTTCTGTGGTGAAGGGAGGCATTTTGTGCTGATTAGCTGGCGTCAACTTGTCCTGCTTTCGAGTTCGATTATAAAAACATCAAAGTCCTTTAAAAAAAAAATAATAATAATAATAATCCTTGGGAGTCGCTGGTAAGAAGTTGTTTTAGTCCAATATTTCTGTAATTTTGGCTAAGAGATAAAAAGTTAGGAGTAAAAGAATGTAAGCAAGCAGGGAGCTTAGGAGAAAAGCGTCTGAGCAGGCAGAGAGGTGGAAGAATTGATGCTGTTTTGAAGGCAAAGTGAGGTCACACCCAATATTGATTTGTTTTATATTTTTCTTTTGTTCATTCATTGCATATTGTTGATTGATGAAAATAAATGATTAACACTTTCATTTTTGAAAGCTGTCTTTGTTGACAGCATTATTTCACACCTGCCTAAAACGTTTGCACAGTACTGAATAATATATATATTGATGGCTTTTAGCACTACATTTATCTTGAAATGTCCTTTTTTCTTTACTTGTTATGCAAGGTAGAGCATTTTGTAGTCTAGGCGAGCCGTCGCCATATTGTCTGGTTATACACTGAATGACCCATTATCCCCCTCTTTTTTATCTCTACCAAATGAAATGGCAGTGCTAACTCTTTTCACTAATTCTCCCCACTTAGTCTGTCATTCCACATTCCCTAATTTGCAGGTGTACCATTGATGAGTGTTGGGACCCACAGCCATGGAAACAACATGAAAGGTGCAGTACAAACTTTTCTGGAACTTTCAAAATAAATTGCATTTAACCTACTTGCAACATTTGGAAAAGTGGGGGTAGCAGCGGACTTCCCATGATGCCACTGGCTGTATAAAAGCACCCCCTTTCCGATGGTCCTTTCTCTACCACCCGGACTCCATGCAAGGGTGGCCGGGGAAACAGCGCGTTAATGTCTCTTCGCTGGCAAACAGACATAAACTCTTCAAACTGGATCCAAGAGTGTCATAAGATCACACGACCATATGCACTGAGTACGAATGAATCACTGTTTGTGTATCCGGTATTCATTCATTAAAAGGGGAAATTAAGGTATAAGCATTGCTTTACTTTCTCTCTGAAGCCTGCAGAAGCAAGCTGTGTTCCAAGGAATTCCCCAGTAGAGACGCTGTCTCTACGAAGCCGAGTGGAGTGGTTTTCCCAGTCTGAGAGGATGACAACAGGAGCCGCATCACCGTGGTAATGTGCAGTTTGGTCGGCCCGACAGAGCAGCTGCCCAGTCACTGCTCCGGAGGTTAGCTGGAAGCTAACCCTTTTGTTCACAGAGCTTTCTTCAAACATCGTCGTCGCCCGGACAACTCCTCCTCAACACGTTTCAAACGAGATTAGGGTTTGGGCAGAGAAATTTAGGGTGAAATGATCTGAAAGTTTTCATTTTTTGAAGTTTGGTTTTGTTTGTGAAACTCTGCTATCTTAGTGCTAGCAGGCTATCTGCAGCATACATGGTCAGTTTTGTGTTCTATTTGTGTGTTTTTAAAGTTAAGACAAACTTTATTTAAAGGGTGATTTTAAACACAGAAGATCGGCTATAACGCGCCGTCCGGGCTTATGCATTTTAACCCTTTTATTGACGGTATTTTAAAGGTGTGTGTTTAATTCTGGTGCTATCGGCTTCTTTTGTTAGCTTTAACTGCTAACAGCTTAGAACATGTGCTTGCCTGCTAAAGAATATTTACTCAGAAAGGTTGTTAGCTTTCAATCCAGTAAATAATATTTCCCTAAACTTATTTTACTAAACTTAAAACTAAGTAAATACAATTAAGCCCCATTTCTCCAGAAAGATTTGGCTCTTTTCCAAAATATTTCCTTGAATATTTTACCGCTTCCTTAATAATATTTCTTTGAATATTATTTTAATAAATAAAGGCAGCTAATGAGACACCATTGAGAATTAGTCATCCAAAAGGTTGGTTTTATTCAGCAGATCATTCTTTAAAACATTATTTTCTTAAAATATTTTTATTTGATCTTGCATTGTGAATGGTTGTCTAAACGTTTGCTGATTATTGCCTAAGTTAGTTCCAAGGCTAACTTAACTCCGTTTCCAGATTCTTCAAGATAATCCTTGGTTCTCAAACATGAACATTGTATGGTAATGTTGCATCACTCTTTTGGTCATGGTTTTCAACCATCTTTGATCAGCTTTATATTGTACATAGCCCATTATTCTTCCCTATTCTTTAATTCTGCAAAATACTATTTGATAAAATATTAAATTATTAAATATGAAATAATATTTTCAGATTCATAGTCACAAGATTAGTGTGTCTTATAGTGGCTTGCTTTAGTTCCTTTTTGCAAAGCAAGCCAAAAACGTTTTACAGTCTGCTTGTCCAGTAGACCTTGCTTAAAAGTTCTCCTTCCCAAGCATGTCCTACCTTCAGACAGGTTGCTTATTTTAGAATATAGGTCAAATAAATATACATATGCTTCATTTTGAGGGAGATGTTACTAGATCATAATTTCTCCAACAGGATGAGTAAGTTGTGTTTCTGAAGATATACCTGGTGGTTTGAGAGAAGTTTCCAGAGTTTCACACAAGCATGCTTAAATGAGAAGGAAAATTTAAGGCAAATATTTAAACAATTGTCAAATTTGGTTAAGTTTGTAAAATGCCTGACAGAGTTGCGGTCATAGATAATTGTAAAATGTGCACCACATGAAAAAAAAGAACTGATTTCCAAAAGTATTTTAAGTCACATATTTAATGCAACTTTGTATTTACTGTATATTCTATATTTTATTTATTTTTTTAATGTCAGGGAAACAGTAACTTTTTCTAGCTGCAGACTCTGTTGCAGGATACATCTGATAAGCTGTCAAAGGAAAGTCCTTGCATTACCATATGATGAGAAGGAGGTAGAGAAGAGCTGCGGCATCAGAGGTGTGGGATCATCTCTGAGTTTTGGAGAATTTAGGTGTGTTCAGCAGCCCCATGACTACTTAAGACTGTGTAGCTAGCACTTTGACAGTCTTTTGGCATGTTGTGGACAGTCACACACACAAAAAAAGAAGTATCTTCAGTTCTTCTAGTCACTCCAACATAACCTTGAGGGGACAGAGAATTTTCTGTCTACTCTGCAAATGGAGCCATGAGTGAGCGTCATTGTAGAAAAATGCTACAAAAGCCCCCAAAGATAAACAAATATGAATTTGATATATCCAAGTTCTAACAAACATCTTTGTTGCTTAGTAAAAATGTGCAGTTCAATGCTAATCCCATCAGCTGAACTTACTTTTACTCCAAAATGGGAAGCTAGGCAAGTTACATATTATCTTCCATGGATTGTCAAACAAGTGACAGTCCCCGTGCTGTCAAGAAAAAGAGGAAATTGTATTCAAGTCTGCTATTCACAGATACAAGGAACATGAGAGTACTGCTACGTGTGATTAAGAGATTTTGTTTTACATCAAATTACATGGAAAAACGTTATCTAGCAAATATTCTTTCACTGGGAAAGCATCAATATAAATAAAATAGTCCAGTTTATATGAAGTTTTGTTATTTGAAAATTTAGATTTAATATTTTTTGATAATCCAGTGTAAACTAGCGAATTGACCCCATGCAAAATCACATCAACCACTTCCAGATTAACCAAGAAACTATTTTTGACCTAGTATTCTAACGTTCCCAAAAGGAAATTATTATTACAGCTAGAGATTGAGGTACAATAAAGTTGCTACCCAAAAGGGGAACAAGGAGAACAATTTCATGATCATCCCAACTGTTGGAAAATGGGTACCATGCTCCTCTCAGAAACTCAGTTTAAATTAATACAATGGCAGCCGACCTGAGAGATAAGATTGCAGCTATGTTGTAAAGCCATACCAGTGGCCATAGAGATTTACCAGAAATGCCTCTGGGTACCTACCTCAAGATGTAGACCAGAGAACCAGAACCCAGGAAAATAAACAGGATGTTCTCCACCACACCATCAGAGGTCAAACACTTTTGATTAACACCCAGAAAAGGGCAATCACGTCTAATATCCGCCAAATATCACACCTCTACACTACATGAAAGCTCCTGTCAGTCGTCATTCCGGCAAAGAACTTAGAGACCAGTGTGGAGAACAGAAGGGAACTGGCAGTAACATTTGTTGTCTACTACTGGTTGTCAAAGCAGTTACTCAAGCCTGCATGACAAGACGTGCAAACGTTTATCACCACCTCGATTCACTACATCACACTGTAAGATCTTTGAGACTGGTTTTGTGTTTTGCTTTATTTTGGTATTTCATAAATATTTATATTGCACTCTCTTAGTCCCTGTGTGTTCTATCAGCCATGTCTCCCATTGTCTCTGTTCTACTTCAGTTACTTGCCTTCCCTCACTACTGGAAACAGTTTCTTATCAACCTGCTACTTGTTCAGTAATCACACTATCCAGTTTAAATATCTGTCAGTTACTCAGCTCTTGGTCAGATCATCCTGTTATTCCCATCAGCCTGTTTCCTTGTGTTGCTCTTGTGATGTATTATTTTAGCTCCTACCGTGGACTTTAGTTTTTGTAAGTTTTAAAATTTTCATTTTTAAAGTAAAATTGTTTTCATCTGCCTGCCACCTGCTTTCTTCCCATAACTTGAGTCCTGCTCTTCACCATTACATGACACAGGCAGGACCTAACGATCATGATGTGCAAATAGTTCCCACTCATAAAAGCTGGGTGTAAAGTGCTGCCAGGCATAGGTGTGGCTGGAATAGTGTACAAGAACATTTGTGCAGAGTAGGGTTCTTGTGGGCAATTATTTTCCAACTGCCATAAATTCACACAATGCATCCCAGTAATGTATTTAGGCTGTTCAATGAAGTCTCTAGCACAAATTATAGTGTTTAATATGTACAATGTCACTGAGAGAATTGGAGGCACTTGACCCATGACAAAAATTGAGAGAAAATTATCTCTTTGCTATATTTAATATTACCATTGCATGGCTTTCTAATATCATGCAGCCCTAATCTCTAGATGTTTCCTCATTATAACACCAAACATACATTGCATCATCATTATCTTGGCCAAAAAGACCATCAACTTTAAAGATTCATCAACAAATCCTGCTTTCATATGTTTACCATTTGAAGGCTGCCTTTCCTTAGCTCGCTGAAATCTTGTTTGTCTGGTTTATTTTGTTGTTTTTTTCAGTTTAGGTGCTAATTATGATTTATGTTTAGTTCACTGTAAGTAAATCACTTAAATCACTTTTCTTTAACCTGGGTCACAAACTTACTTTTAATTTATTTTCCTCAAACATTATATTTTTAAGCCATAATTCTGTGAGTCTTCTACTGTAAACTGTTCCTTAGTCTACCTGTATGTTACCCATTTACAGCTGTCCTATTTTATTTGTACTTTTTAGACCCAGATGATTGGTACTAACCAACATCATTTTGCCACACTCTGTTGATTTTTTTTATACCATAGAATAGAATTTTTATCGCCATTGTCTCATACAATAGAATATCACACACAGACACACACACACACACACACACACATACATATTATATGTATATATTTCATCTGGGGAATGACATATACAAGTCCTGCACAGTTGTCAGAGGGATTTTAAGCCATTCTTCTTGCAGGATAGTGGCCAGGTCACTACGTGATACTGGTGGAGGAAAACGTTACCCTGGATACCGTGGCTCTTGATACATCACAAAGACTTGCTGTCTTGGTCACAGATGCGCCAGCAAGACGTGCACCAACAATTTGTCCTCTTTTGAACACTGGTATGTCACCCATAATGTTGTGTGCATTTCAATATTTTGAGCAAAACTGTGCTCTTACCCTGCTAATTGAACCTTCACGCTCTGCTCTTACTGGTGCAATGTGCAATCAATGAAGACTGGCTACCAGGCTGGTCCAATTTAGCCATGAAATCTCCCACACTAAAATGACACGTGTTTCAGTTTTATTGTCCAACCCCTGTATATATATGGGTGTAAGTATGTAGAGAGCAACCATTCAATAGTCATTCAGACAGTTAATTGTGCATTTTTTTGGTACTAGAACTATAGTTGCAGACTTCAGGCATACATGTAGAATGGAGTGCAGTAAGGTGGTGAATACGGCTGTTTACTGGGATGCACAGTTTGTGAGGATCCTACTGCATCTGGACCAGCAGCCTTCCTCAAGTTGACTTTCTGTAAAATGGCTCTGACCTGGTGTTAAGTCAGCTATAATGGCTCCTCCTCTTCTGTCTCCACTGATTCAATGTGGGTCACTGTGCCTTCTTAGTCAAAGCAAGCAAAGTGGTTTAGAGTGTTTCAGAGGGTCATGTCTGTGGAGCTGGTATGTCTAAAACTGTCCTTATAGTATATCTGGCCAGATGTTTGATCTCCTTCCACATGCTCTTGATGTTGTTTGTGGAAAAGTATTATTTCATGTGCTGCTTGTACCTGTGCTTGGCATCTCTGATTACCTTCTGCAGCTGCCACCTGGCTTTTTTGTAGGCCCACAGGTCCACTGATTAAAAACAGCCTGTTGTGTTCTGTGCAGGGTTTTAAGTTTGCTGGTGAAACCTGGTTTTTGGTTGGGAAAACTTTAACTGTTTTAGTTTTGCTCATACCTTCCACTGTTTAAAGTGACAATTAGTTTGTTAGGGCCATGTTTCCTTTCAAACAGCCAATCACAAAAGCTCCTTATGGAGCTTTGTATAACAAAAGCCTAACCAGTAATTAAAATAAAAATATTTTATGTTTATTGATTCCAAAAGATAATTTCATTTCAGTCTGAAATGCTGACAACCTTTAATAGCTTTTCTTCTTGATCTGCTTATAAAATATGCAAAATAAAACTTAATTTTCATTTATTTAATGCACTTGTGTTTTTGTAATGTTCATTTTGCTTCCACAGGGTATGGTCTTTTTTTATCTTTTAAATTAAGCTTGTTTTTGTTTTTTTAGACCTCCGACTGATTGTGCTTACAGTCCGCATTAATGCTTCTCCTCACCGCAGACGTGATTTGGAACATTATTGACTTAGCATACACACAGTAACCCCCAGTAATGTATTAGAAATTTAACTGAATTTCAAACTGTCTGCAGAAAGATTGAGAGCCGCTCACTTTTCAAACAGACATCCACATGTATGAGGGCAGGCACTCTCACACGACTTCAGACACAAAGAGAGATTGTGTATGGTAATGGAGACAATGTACTTCTAATGGAATCCCACAGTCTGAGTAGATAATTGTGATGGATTAGCATTAGATTAGATTTGATTACGGAAAGCAAGAGTGTACATTAGATGCATGTTGTGTCCTCTGCATTTCTCATTGGCCTACGATGACATGAGATATGTTTACTCTTTGTGTTTACTCCTAGTAAGTATTATTTTAATTATTCTTAGAATCTGAATCATTTAAAAAAAAAATTATTCTGCTGGTAACACCTTTCAGCAGAAATGTGGAGAGTTTACTGTGTCACAAAAATGAAAAACAAACCCTAGGCTAGACATGTAGGATTGATAGAATTAATGGCACTTTGGTCTGAAATGGTGCATCACAATAAATTAGTATCAAATACAATACAATACAAAAGTGAAACTGGTATTACAGAGATTACTTAAAGAGCAAATGTTTATTTTTGGTTAATGTGGATGATTATGAAAACCCAAATTCACTTTTTGGAAAATTAAAATATTATATAAAACAATAAAAAAAATTTTTATAGAGAAATCAAGACCATCAGCAACAGTGATGCAGTATCCTCAGCCTTCAGAGGATTTTAAAGCAAAGCAATTTAAAATTTTTGGGGAGATTCATAAAGTGTTGATTCCACTATTAGTCAGTGTATAAAGAGCAACCACACAGATGTGTCCAGGGCATGAGCTATAGCTGTCAAATGTATTGTTTTGAGCCACTCATGAATGAGAGAAATCACCAGATGCATCTTAAAGAAGCTAAGGAAAAAAAAGATTGGATTGTTACTAGTGGTCCAAAGTCCTTTTTTAAATTAAAGTAGATTTAAATTTATTTGGAAACAAAGGTATTTGGAGTCTTAAAAAAAAGTGGAGCGGCACTGAATAAAGGTTGTTTGAGCTCCAGTGTGAAGTTTCCACAGTAAGTGACCATTTGGAGAACCATGTAATCAAGTCCAAAGTATACTAATGGAAGATTTAAAAGCACTTCATGTTTCGTATGCTGACAAGCTTTCTGGAGATACTAGTTTCATTTTCCAGCCGGACGTTGCACCTGTACACATGGCCAAAAGTAATAGTACTTGATTTAACAACCAGGTTCATAATGCAGCAAATTGCCCTGACCTAAACCCCACTGAGAATCTATTGAGTATTGTCAAAAAGATGATAGACATCATACAACACAATAATCCAAACCCAACAATTCAAACAAGCTGAAAGCTGCAACTCAAGGGACCCCAGGTTGTTTTAACTGATACCATTTCACATTGATGCATAAATTACTGCATTAATGTCAATATGGAGACATTTAGCTATAATCTATGCAAAAGAAACCCCAACCAAGTATTGAGTGCATATAGTATTTGTACATACTTTTTAGTCGACTAGCATTAAAATCATTTTCAGTGGTCTTATTTGAATTAGAAATTTTCATAAAAACAATATTTAGATTATTCTTTAGCTGTTAGCCATGATCATCAAATTAACAGGAATAAATATTTGAAAAATATGAATCTCTCTTTAATGAATCAGTAAGTTTCATATTTTGCACTGAATATCTGAGATAAATCAAGTGTTTGTTGATCATCTCATTTTCTGAGATGCACCTCTTTGTTTTGTAATAGGAAAACAGATACATGATCAATTAAAAAATGTAAATTCCTTGACAATAGCCAAGCTTTTGAAGAGAGCATGTTTCAAATATAACTTATTTTTCTCTTGTAGCTGGCAGGGAAATCTGTCTGGAACTCTGGATGAATATCCACCAGAGGGGACATTTACTGCACACCAAGCTGGTTCTGCTCCAGAGGAGACATGTAGCACAGTGAGATCTTTCTTGAGGTCATTCTGCTTGGAGCTGCTTTTGAGCTAGATAGGCCCTTCAAGCTGGGCTGTGCATTGTATTTCTTTCCCATTGGCATTTCTGTATGTCCAAAATCTGCAGAGTTCATATTTTCCACACACATGTAATTTGGGTACTAGAGTACCAAAATCTAAGCTATATGTTGATGATATAACATTTACATAATAATTTGTTCCCTGAGTTTCTTAAAGCAAAAAACAACCGCTGTCGTTCAGGTAGTTGTAAAATTCTGTATGCACATTGCACCTATTTGAAGGCTGAACTCTGTGCCATCTTATTTTGCACATATTTTGTTGGAGCCAAGAGAAAACACCACAAAGAAGCTGCATATTTTTTGTTTTTTAGGTTTCTTTGTTACCAGTGGCCTTTATTGAAAGTGGCGTGAGACCGGGAATCCAACCCAGAACAACCGCATCACTATAGCCTCTGCACATGGTGCGCGTACATTATCAACTAGGCCACCCAGCACCCCCGAAGCTGTGTTTCACAAGATAATATTAATATTACAAGCCTTACACTTTTGCAGACTCCACATGGCTTAATTTTATTATTTCTTATTATGTGTCTGCTGTTTACCTTTTTCTAAGTAAAATCTGAATGTACACAATGTGCAGTGCCTTTAGTGTCTTTTATTAAGGTTTTCAGTGCCTTGCAAAAGTACTTGACTTTTCACCTATTGTGGTACTTTTGAACCTGTAATTTGAATGTTTTTTAATCTTATTTATGTGCTGGACCTGCACAAAATAGTCTAATTTGGGAGATGAAAAGAGAAAAATGCATACAAAAAAATTCAAAAGTCTTTAAATGAAGGGCACCTTTGTGCAATCTGTTACATGATCAATCAGTATAAACACACCTTTTCTTAAAGGCCCCAGAGGCTGCAACACCACTAAGAAGAGGCTTCACACCATAAAGACCAAGGAGCTCTCCAAACTCAAATTAATTTGAGAACAGTTTTTTTTGTTTTCACCCAGGTGCATGATAATAAAAATAAATGAGATAATATGAAACATTTAATTTCAATGGACATTGCCCTCCTTCTAAAAGGGTAAAGCTTGTTTTGTGGATTTATGCCACTTTTTCTGTTCTTAATCTTTTACATCATCAGGGTAAAGTTTTTAAAATTTAAAATGCAATTTTATTGGCTAATGTATATTTCTTTTACTTTAAATCAAACAATTAGAGACTGAAAGGTCAAGCACAGTCGCTGGCGGGGGGGACAAATGGGTACGTTGTCCCGGGCCTGATGGGATGGAAGGGCAAACTGGGCCCTCAAACTATCAAATTATGGGCAGCAATATTCTTTTCAAAATGGGCATATTTGTGAATAAAAACTTAGGCCTAATATTTAGTTATGAAAAACTTTTTAAATTTATTATTTTCTTCTCTTTGTCCTTGCAGCAGTGATCTGGAAGAACTTCGCCCTCCATTCCAAACACAGCAAATGGTTTGGCCAATGACCCAACTTTTGACTTTGAGTTCGTTAAGCCACTCCACAAAAGTATAAAATGCTCGCTTTGCCACAGGCAGAGAAAGGAAAATACACCGCTTCATTCGGTTCCTCAGCCTATTTTCAGTTCTCTTCCGCTCCACTGTTACCTAGAGACTAGAGCTGAACCTTTCATATCTGTATCCTCTGGTCTAACTGCGCTAATAAACTCAGCTGTTTCTGTCAGAGACATGTTATGTACAGTCCCTTGCAAAAGTAATCACCCCCTTGACTTGTACATTGGTTTTCAGTCCCTTTTACTATAATTATCTGAAAAAGTATCCAGTTCAACCAAATTCCAATGTTTTTTTATATAGTCCAACAGTGTGTAATTTAATCTATCTCTATAAATTAAGCTGTTCTGTAAAAGCCTCAGAGGGTTTTAGAGAACATGAATGTACAACCAGAATCACAAAGACAAAGAAACACAGATGATATAACTTTGTAGAGAAGCTTAAACCCAGGTTCGGTTCTAAAACAATATCTCAAGAAGGTGAGATGGAGGACAATTTGACATTAGATGCTGACAATAATAGCAGCCCTGATGTTAAATGAGAAAAAAAGCCTTCAGTGGACTGGTAGAAAGAAAGGGAGATCATTTTCAGCACCTGTTTCTTATCCTCTCCTTCTGTCTTTGCATTTATGATTTTTATTCTCCCAGGCCCAGCACAGGGTAGTTTCTCTCATTATGTATGCATAATAGCATTAATAATTGGGCTGCCATTAGTGTTGAGAGATGCAGGTTGTGCTGACAGCAGGAAAACAGCTTGCCAAAAAATTGCACTATTAAATACATGTTTTTTTTCCTTTCTACATAAAATGACAGGATTATGTTAATGCATGCATTTACTCTTTTAATCTTTCACATGATTTACATATTCTCTTAATATGATAGATGACTCAAAACAGTGCACTTACAGTTTAGTTACATGCCAGGTAATTTTGTTTGAGTTGAATTTGCACTATAAAATTTGTGGTTTTACAGCTGCTGAGCAGTGTGTACTCCAGAAAATTACAGGAACAAGAAACTGTGTATTTAAGTTCATTGATATGCTCACATACCAATCAAATGCAATGTTAGTAATTGTCAAACAGGCATTGTCAAACAGTAGCTTTATGACTATCAATAATTTCTGTATTATGTAACTGAAAACTACACAGTCTTTGATGTAAAAACCCAGAGGGCAGCACATAATTTATAAACAGGAAGCAAAATTATCCGGCTCTGCACTGAAAATGCCAGAACAGCATTTCCTTCCTGTTTATCCCTGGAGGAGTGGGCAGCCTTTTCACTGAAAATAGATATGTATTTAGGTGGTAATGTACAAGCATGATAACGACTATTTATCATTCAGCTGTGCAGAAACAACTGACTAAATGCTAACACGGTCAAACTTTCCCCGGCCATTTTACTCATATTTTTTCAGGGATGTGCAGGTGCTACAGAAACTTCAGTTTGTAGGAATCGATGGGAGGCTTTCAAACCAAAGAACTCTTTACCAACTGTCAAGCAAAGTGGAAGTAGCCTCATACTGAGGGTGGGGTTGCCTGCTGATAGTATTGGTACTTTGTACAAGGCTGATGGAACAATGAAAAAGGGATACCAGCACCAGATTTTTTTACTGCTGTACTTTGTTGTAACAATTTAAATAATCTCTCTGTCTATCTGTCTGTCTGTCTGTCTGTCTGTAATAAATATTTATCCAAGATTTTTAAGGATCTGGATATATTACTCATGCAGTAATTCAATTTGGGAATATAATGAAAATGGGAATCAAATATATAAATGTAGAGCACCTTATGAAACAGCATAATCTACAAACAATCACACAACACATATGTGTGTGTGTGATTGTTTGTAGTGCCAGACCCATCACATAAAATAAGATAAAAAAACAATTACAGGTTGAAATATATCAAAATAGGTAAAACGTCAAGGGGGTGAATACTTTTGCAAGGCACTGTGCACAACACGTCTCTAACAGAAACTGCGTTTATCACGGGCGCTAGACTAGAGGACACAGATATGAAAGGTTCACCTGTAGTCTCTAGGTAACAGTGGAGCAGGAGAGAACTGTAAGTAGGCTGAGGGACAGAGTGAAACGGTGTATTTTCCTCTCCCTGCCCGTAGCAAAGATAGCATATTTTACTTTTCTGGAGTGGCTTAATGAACTCAAAGTCAGAAGTTGGGTCAGCGGCCAAACCATTTGCTGTGTTTGGAATGGAGGATGGGAACGGGGGAATTTACTCGGCTGCTCAACCCCCCCACAGGCAGTGTTTGTGTGTGTTTGTGTTCTTCGCTGTGATGAACTGGCAACCTGTCCAGGGTGTACCATGCCTCTCGCCTGTTGGTAGCTGGCAAAAAGCTCCAGCCCCCTTTTGATTTTGAACAGGATTAAGTGGGTGGAGGACATTAAGTGATCCATGATTAAACATTGACTGACAGTCACCTTTCGGTCTCCAACTGTGTTGGCTTGAAAGTAAAAGAAAAAATAATTTAGTCAATGACATTGCATTTTTAATTTTTAAAAATGTTACACTAAAACATGTTAAAATATAAGGAAAGAAAAAGTAGAATAACTCCACAAAACAAGCTTTATCCTTTTAAGAATGCGGGGAATGTTAGTTGCAATTTTAGATCATCAAACTTACTTTTATAATAGTGCAGGATAACCTTGGTAAAAACAAAAAACTGTTTTCAAATTATGATTCCACCTATTAAGGGAAAAGAGTATCCAAGCAAACCTACCCACTCTTGGGTCTGGTTACTGGCAGACTTGTAGAATAAAAAAAATAAAAATAACTTAAACATAATAGGATAAATGATCTCAATAACACGTCATGCTTCCAGGATTCCAGCGAACCACAGTGAGAGCCATTTCGCAAATTGAAAAAAACATGGAACTTTGGTGAAGTATGCCAGGATTGACTGCACCACCAAAATTACTCATCAGCGACTCATCACACAGGTCATAAAATAACTACAAGACTATCTAGAAGTACACTACACATATTGCATGCATGGAAGAGTTCAAAAGTCAAATCTACTGCTGACCAAAAAGATCAAAAAGGCTCAAAGACTTTGGGAAAATGTTGTATGCATTGACGATATATAAGTAGAACACTCTTGAAGGTGTGCATTTTGTTACATACTAATGTCAAACTGAAACAGCATTTAGGAAAAATATCTTATTTACAGTCAAACATATTAGTCAAATTGTGATTGACTGGGACTGATTTGCTGGATAACTTGAATGATTTGATGGAACAATAAATTCAGCTCTCTACCAGAACATTCTGAAGGACAATTTCCACCTACCAGTTTGTGACCCCAAGGTCAAGTACACTTGGGTTATGCAGAAGAACAATGATCCAAAGAATACAAGCAAGTCCACTTTTGAATGGCACAGTCAAGCCCCCATTTTGGAGGGGCATAAGTCAACGTCTAAACTTAAATCTGACTTGGTGTGACCTTAAACAGATCATTCATGCTCTAAAACCATGTGATATCGCTGAAATAAAAATAATTCAGCAAAAAAGAATTATACAAAGCTAGTCCATGTTGATGGCAAATTATCAGTCAGTTATGGCAAATGCTTGATGGCAGTTGATGCCACCAAGGGGAGCACAACCAATTATTAGGTTTAGGAGACAATTACTTTGAAAATGAAAATCATCATTTGAAACCTGCCATTTTACTTTTTCTGATAGTAAAGTTTGTGTGAGAAACTGAAAAGTGTGACAAAAAAGAAAAACAGCAGAAATATGTTCGCTGTTAATTTATTTGCATAGTAACTATATCAGCTCATGGCTGAATATGGTATGCACTACATTACCGTTCTTAATTCTTCCATTTTTGTGACAAATCTCTGAAACCCCTGTACTTCCGCTTTAGTTTGAGGTCCTGATGAGAAAACACACATAAAAGTAAAAGTTAATGACGGCAAGTTGTCTTATAATTGACAAAAAATAATTTTCATTACTGTTATTCCTTAAAAGTTAGATAAACTTACGGAAAATATTAACTGGAAGCCAGTTTCTACTAATGAAGAGGAGTTTGTAACAGATTTAGTGGAGGAGGAAAAACAGTTAAATATTCAGTAATAAACATAAAAGAACAAATGAAATGTTCTCAGTCTGCCATGCTTATTAACTTATGATTGGCTCTTCTTTTCCTTCATATCATTGTGGGTGTTAATTTAATTAAATTAATACACAGTGCGATGGAATAACAAATATGCAATAATTGCATGCTTTTTCTGTTAATTTGGACTGTGGTGTTGATCTTTCCAGTTCACAGGACTTCTGGTTAAAGGTTAAGGTTTTCATAAAATCAGACAATGATAAGAAACAAGAGCATTGTCAATGGTCTGAAGTTTTCATAAAATAAATCCATTTCTGATCAGTTCTAAACAAGATTGGAGATGTAAAATTTTTCTTCTGTCAGACTTTGCTTTATAGATGTGTCTTCTTTGTGTACTTTTCCTTAATTCAGTACTGTCAATATGAAACAATGACATAGAGATAATGTGCTGCATTCTGACATCAAGCATCACCAGATATTTGTTTAGAATTCATTCCAGCATAAGGAGACGCCCAGCAGGGCTTTCTCAGTTTGACAGCTCCCTCTTTCTCTTCCTGCCCATCTGCTGCTACGAATAAACCCTCCTCTGCCAGACTCCATCACCCCAAGGATTTCATAAAGAGGTGACCCCCACATATGGCCATTTCATTTGACGGCCATCATATCAGAGCTGAGGCTAAATAAGTCGGAGGTATTTGCTCATTTCGGCTTACTGAGGTGATGGCTGTATTTGCTCCAGACATGAACTATTGACAGCAGATATCAACTAGGACTTGTTTGTGGTTCATGACTAACAGTTTCCTCGCTTTGTGGCTAAATATAGTGGCATGCAAGCAATATAAGATCAGGGAGGTCTATTTGTCAAATGTAATTTAAAGTAATCAGGAAAAAAATATATAATTTGTTTTTCCATATTAGCTGTTTGTAAAACAAATACAATAAATTCTTACTGTATATAATTCAACTTCTCACAGACAGTTCTTTTATCTATAATATACAATGGGCACCTATGTCATGGGGAGAACACATATCCTTTAATAGTGCAATGTGAGGTGATTGTTTTTAAATTGCTTCTTGAGCATCTACCCATACCGTGCACAATATTTTGATTGTTTAATTTGATCAGTTTTTGGAAAATCAGAACACTGTGTTGTCCATTGCTGTGGAAACACAGTAAAGTACAGTACAGACCAAAAGTTTGGACACACCTTCTCATTCAAAGAGTTTTCTTTATTTTCATGACTATGAATATTGTAGCTTCACACTGAAGGTATCAAAACTATGAATTAACACGTGGAATTATATACTGAACAAAAAAGTGTGAAACAACTGAAAATATGTCTTATATTCTAGGTTCTTCAAAGTAGCCACCTTTTGCTTTGATTACTGCTCCGCACACTCTTGGCATTCTGTTGATGAGCTTCAAGAGGTAGTCACCTGAAATGGTTTTCCAACTGTCTTGAAGGAGTTCCCAGATATGCTTAGCGTTTGTTGGGCCTTTTGCCTTCACTCTGCAGTCCAGCTCAAACCAAGCCATCTCGATTAGGTTCAGGTCCGGTGACTGTGGAGGACTGGTCATC
Organism: Girardinichthys multiradiatus; assembly: GCF_021462225.1. Lineage (NCBI taxonomy): Eukaryota > Metazoa > Chordata > Actinopteri > Cyprinodontiformes > Goodeidae > Girardinichthys > Girardinichthys multiradiatus. Next base: position 15,811,648 of record NC_061804.1, on the reverse strand, counting down.
TGGCGCAGCACCCCATCACTCTTCTTCTTGGTCAAATAGCCCTTACACAGCCTGGAGGTATGTTTGGGGTCATTGTCCTGTTGAAAAATAAATGATGATCCAACTAAACGCAAACCAGATGGAATAGCATGCCGCTGCAAGATGCTGTGGTAGCCATGCTGGTTCAGTATGCCTTCAATTTTGAATAAATCCCCAACAGTGTCACCAGCAAGGCACCCCACACCATGACACCTCCTCCTCCATGCTTCGCGGTGGGAACCAGGCATGTAGAGTCCATCCGTTCACCTCTTCTGCGCCGCACAAAGACACTGTGGTTGGAACCAAAGATCTCAAACTTGGACTCATCAGACCAAAGCATAGATTTCCACGGGTCTAATGTCCATTCCTTGTGTTCTTTAGCCCAAACAAGTATCTTCTGCTTGTTGCCTGTCCTCAGCAGTGGTTTCCTAGCAGCTATTTTACCATGAAGGCCTGATTCACACAGTCTCCTCTTAACAGTTGTTCTAGAGATAGCTGCCTTTTTCTTGCCACAATACAAATCCTAACAGTCTATTCAGTAGGACTATCAGCTGTGTATTTTAACCACCTCCTGCACTACACAACTGATGGTCCCAACCCCATTTATGAGGCTGGAAATCCCACTTATTAAACCTGACAGGGCACACCGGTGAAGTGAAAACCATTTCAGGTGACTACCTCTTGAAGCTCATCAACAGAATGCCAAGAGTGTGTGGAGCAGTAATCCAAGCAAAAAGTGGGTACTTTGAAGAACCTAGAATATAAGACATATTTTCAGTTGTTTCACACTTTTTGGTTCAGTATATAATTCCACATGTGTTAATTCATAGTTTTGATACCTTCAGTGTGAAGCTACAATATTCATAGTCATGAAAATAAAGAAAACTCTTTGAATGAGAAGGTGTGTCCAAACTTTTGGTCTGTACTGTATGTTGATGAGGATGTGTGTTGAGTACACATACTCTCCAAAAGACTTCATGCATAGTGGAGCGAAGTGGGAGAAATGTACCCAATTGAGGTTAAAACATTTCTCACATCAAAGTTTCCAAGCAAACAACAAATGGATCTATTAGTCTGGCCTTCAGTAGAAGTTAGTAAGTTGAGTAAGTAATGCACTTCCTATTTTGGCATGAATCAAGCAATAAACTTACCTGTGGGTCCTTATTTGGGGCTAAGCGGTGTAACCTACAAACACACACACACACACACATACACACACACACACACACACACACACACACATACACACACACACACACACATGGTTCATCTTATGATGAAAAGCCCCCTAGATGGATACTCCATACAGTAATACTTAACTGTCCATTAGCTTGTGGTATGCCTCAAGAACATGACTCTTATGAGAGTTTATGAATTAGGTAGCTGCTGGCATCAGGATAGGTGACAACAAATTGATCATCCAACCTTATGGACCCTATGGTGTTAATCTGAAAATCTGTGTTAGCACTCTACCAAATCTATGCCATCCTCAAATGTAAAGTCTAAAATGCTTAAAATATTTTTTTCTTCAGATCACATCTAATCCAGTCACAGCAAATAATTGGCCATGCAGATTTAATGCTGAAGTGAAAAAATAACAAAAAAGACTTGAGCTACTATGATTGATTAAATTTCCCATTGCATATGTCTCTCACATATATTGACAAGACAACATTTATTTGAACTATGATTAACTTATTTTTCTGTATAAAGGCACCTATAAATTCTATTTTCAGCCTTTTTGTAATGTTTACTGTTTTATCACAGCAGGAGACAATTCAAAACTGACAACGTTGTGGATGTCACAGCTGAAAGACGTTTTTGGTCCCTTTTCCTCTTGCAACCTGACAATAAGCTAGAACTGAAGCTCACCCCTTTTACTTTACAACCACCCAACATTGTTGAAAGTTAAGTATGTTGTTGCTTGTGTTCTCACTTCCAAAGGTTTTATCTAGTTTTAACTTTGGAAAATGAAGGGAACGGTATATTACAGTTGAATATACATTTACTATGTGAATGTGCCATTCAAGTATGTGTACTAATATATGTTTCTTAGTTTGTTAGGTTTGGATGCTATAAAGCATGAAAGACTCTGATTGTTTGATTTATCCTAGAAGATTTAAATAGAGCTCTCGTACTCGTACTCGTTGTCTTCCGCTTTATCCGGGACCGGGTTGCGGGGGCAGCAGACTCAGCAGAGACGCCCAGACGTCCCTCTCCCCAGACACCTCCTCCAGCTCCTTCGGGGGGAGCCCAAGGTGTTCCCAGGCCAGCCGAGAGACATAGTCCCTCCAGCATGTCCTGGGCCATCCCCTGGGCCTCCTCCCGGTGGGAACGTGCCTGGAACACCTCCTGAGGAAGGCGTCCAGGAGGCATCCGGTATAGATGCCCGAGCCACCTCAATTGGCTCCTCTCGATGTGGAGGAGTATCGGCTCTACTCCGAGCCCCTCCCGGATGGCCGAGCTCCTCACCCTATCTCTAAGGGAGTGCCTGGCCACCCTACGGAGGAAGCTCATTTCTGCTGCTTGTATCCAGGATCTCGTTCTTTCAGTCATGACCCAAGGTTCATGGCCATAGGTGAGGGTAGGAACGTAGACCGACCAGTAAATCGAGAGCTTCGCTTTTCGGCTCAGCTCACTCTTCACCACAACGGACCGGCACAGCGCCCCCATTACTGTGGCAGCTGCACCGATCCATCTGTCAATCTCCAGCTTCATTCTTCCCTCACTTGTGAACAAGACCCCGAGATACTTAAACTCCTCCACTTGAGGCAGGAACTCCCCTCCAACCTGAAGAGGACAAGCCACTCTTTTCCGGTCGAGAACCATGGCCTCGGACTTGAAGGAGCTGATCCTCATCCCAGCCGCTTCACACTCGGCTGCGAACTGCCCCAGTGCATGCTATAGGTCTTGGCTTGAGGGGGCCAGCAGGACCACGTCATCTGCAAAAAAGAAGAGACGAAATCCTCTGGTCCCCAAACCAGACCCCCTCCGGCCCTTGGCTGTGCCTAGAAATCCTGTCCATAAAAGTTATGAACAGGACGGTGACAAAGGGCAGCCCTGCCGGAGTCCAACATGCACCGGGAACAGGTCCGACTTAGTGCCGGCAATGCGAACCAAACTCCTGCTCCGCTTGAACAGAGATCGGATGGCCCCTAGTAAAGGGCCCCCGTTTCCATACTCCTGGTGCACCCCCCACAGGGCATCATGAAGGACACAGTCGAATGCTTTCTCCAGGTCCACAAAACACATGTGGACTGGTTGGGCAAACTCCCATGAACCCTCGAATACCCTGTAGAGGGTATAGAGCTGGTCCAGTGTTCCATGGCCGGGATGAAAACCACACTGCTCCTCCTGAAGCCGGGGTTCGACTATCGGCCGGACTCTCCCCTCCAATACCCTGGCATAGGCCTTACCAGGGAGGCTGAGGAGTGTGATCCCCCTGTAGTTGGAACACACCCTCCGGTCACCCTTCTTATGTAGGGGGACCACCACCCAAGTCTACCAATCCAAAGGCACTGTCCCCGTCTGCCACGCAATGTTGAAGAGGCGTGTCAACCATGACAGCCCCACAATATCCAAAGACTTGAGGTACTCAGGGCGGATCTCATCCAACCTTGAAGCCCTGCCACCACGGAGCTTTTTAACCACCTCGGTGACTTCAGCCTGGGTAATGAAAGAGTCCAACCCCCGAGTCCCCAGCCTCTGTTTCCACCAGGGAATGCGTGATGGCACCACCGGCCGATAATGTCCAGAGTCGAGGTCAGCAGCTCCCCACTGTAAACAGAGTCGGTGAAGCCGGACTGTTTGCCAGAATCGCTTCGGGGCCAACCGGTAGTCCTTCTCCATGGCTTCACCGAACTCCTCCCAGGTCTGAGTTTTTGCCTCTGCCACCATCCGGGCCACGGCACGCTCGGCCTCACGGTACCCGTCAGCCGCCTCAGGAGTCCCACAAGCCAGCCACAGCCGATAGGACTCCTTCTTCAGCTTGACAGCGTCCCTTACTGCCGGTGTCCACCACCGGGTTTGGGGATTGCCGCTGTGACAGGCACCGCAGACCTTACGGCCGCAGCTACGGGCAGCAGCATCGACAATAGATGCGGAGAACATGGTCCACTCGGACTCAATGTCTCCAACATCCCTCGGCATCTGGTCAAAGCTCTCCCGGAGGTGAGAGTTGAATACATCCCTGGCCAAGGGGTCCGCCAGACGTTCCCAGCAGACCCTCAATATGCGTTTGGGCCTGCCAAGTCTGTCCGGCTTTCTCCTCCCCAAGCGGATCCAACTCACCACCAGGTGGTGATCAGCTCAGCCCCTCTCTTCACCCGAGTGTCCAAAACATGCGGCCGAAGGTCTGATGATACGACAACAAAGTCGATCATTGACCTCCTGCCTAGGGTATCCTGGTGCCAAGTGCACTGATGGACACCCTTATGTTTGAACATGGTGTTCATTATGGACAATCCGTGACTAGCACAGAAGTCCAATAACAAAACACCGCTCGGATTCAGATCGGGGAGGCCATTCCTCCCGATCACGCCTCTCCAGGTGTCACTGTCATTTCCCACGTGGGCGTTGAAGTCTCCCAGCAGAATATTGGAGTCCCCAGGAGGGGGGCACTATCCAGCACCCCCGACAGGGACGCCAAGAAGGCCGGGTACTCCGCAACTACCACTCGGCCCGTAGGCTGAAATGATAGTCAGAGACCTCTCCCCAACCCGAAGGCGCAGGGATGCGACTCTGTCATCCACTGGGGTAAACCCCAACACGAGTCGGCTGAGCTGGGGGGCGACAAGCAAACCCACCCCAGCCCGCCGCCTCTCCCGTGGGCCACTCCAGAGTAGAAGAGAGTCCAGCCCCTCTCGAGGAGATGGGTTCCAGAGCCAATGCTATGCGTGGAGGCGAGCCCGACTATTTCTAGTCGATATCTCTCGACCTCCCGCACCAGCTCAGGCTCCTTGCCCCCCAACAAAGGGACATTCCACGTCCCTAGAGCCAGCCTAAGCATCCGGGGATCGGGCCGCCGAGGTCTCCACCTTCGTCCGCCGCCCAATCCTCTTTGCACCGGTCCCTCACGGTTCCCCCTGCAGGTGGTGGGCCCACTGTGGGATGGTCTCGCGTCTCTCGTTCGGGCTTGGACCGGCCGGGTCCCGCGAGGAGCAACCCAGCCACCAGGCGCTCTCCGACGCGTCCCGACCCCAGCCCTGGCTCCAGGGTGGGACCCCGGCTCCGCCGTACCGGGCGACATCACGTGCCTCGATTTTGTAGTCGTCATGAGGGGTTCTTGAACCACTCTTTGTCTGACCTAGAGCCTGTTTGCCATGGGAGACCCTACCAGGGGCATTTAAGCCCCAGACAACATAGCCTCTAGGATCATTTGAGCACTCAAACCCTTCCACCACGTTAAGGTGGCGGTTCAAGGAGGGGTTAAATAGAGTTTATAAATAAATTTTTTCATACATTTTAGAAAAACTCACAGCCATATTGGCAGCTATTGATTCAGAAGAGCTTTTGTTTCCCGTATCTTCTTTATTATTATTCTGGATGTGTCCCCTTCTTTTATTTAGTAAATTTGGGTTTTTGACATTTTCCCCTTGATTGTCTCAAGCAGAAACGGTTAAACAAAAGATTGTGACTAAGCTTAATTTGCATACAAGTCAGGCTGGTTTAACTGCTGTTGAAAATGTGTTTGATTAGTTCCATCAACACAATGCACATTCGCAAAAGAAGGGATGGCATGTGAGTGCTGTCTGGTGAGTATGACTGTGTGTGCTTGATGACATCTGCAACAGTTTAGCAGAGAGAGAGAGAGAAATTGCAGGAAACTCTTTTACAGCAAACATAACTTTTTAAAGGCAACTGATTCATGGGTTCTTTTTTGGTACCTCGGCTTCCTCCCATTGTCCATAGACATCCATCATAAATAGATACTTACGAGAAAGTTACTACAGTAACTTGCAAAAGTGTTAATACGCTTTGCATTTTTTCACTTTTGTCAAGTTACGACCACACAATTCCATGTTTGTAAATTGGATAATACATTAAAGTGTGGTGGACATGTGTATTCCTCCACACTCGCCATTAGTAGGACAAAAAAGAAGGAATTTTTTGGTTATGTCATTTTCAAAATCTGTTTTCTCAGGAGCACTTGTTGCTTCTGAAGCACCGTGTTTGTTATCAGAAGAAACCTGTAGAAAATGAATTTTCACACATAGCTGTTGAGGAAACAAAGGTCAATGCATGTTTTATTTACCACAGGTATGGCCTCCAAAACACTGCATATATACAAAGAGTTTGCCCAACAGTCTGTTTCAGCACCTTGGACAGCAAACCGACAGCTGAAAGAAACCTATGAGCAACTGTAAACTCTGACTCATTTGTTGCAGTTTTTGTTACATCCAGTTATGTTTTGACTTTAACTGGTTCAAAGTCCCACAGTTAGGGTCCTATGCTTTTAAAGCTTCCATGTACTTGTGATTCCTTTCAATGAAATAGGCAGCCAACCCTCCACGAATAGAGCTGATAACAGAGGGAAAAAAGCCTATTATCCTGCTCTTGGTGACCGAATGTCTCTGCCTCCACGTAGTGCTACAGTGGCACAGTTGTCTTTTAAGACTAAAAAGAATGTTGGTGTAATTCCTACTGTTGTTTCAAAGTTTCAGAAATGGACCACGGATTTTAAATAGAAACAGATGTGCTTTTAATGAGCTCAACAATGAGCTGAACAGCAGTGACGTCAGGTTCTTCAGCTTGCAGTATTTTTTTTTTGTGGATCAGTCAGTTCCAATATCTTTTGCATTACATGGGCAGGACATTTAAATGCCTTTTCTGTTATGGCTCTTTAGTCCCACAGCCCCCAATTTTTCCATCAGCACTGGTTCTTCAGGTTTAGGTGAAAATTCCATTTGTGTTGCTTGGGATTTAAGAATCATAAATACATTCTCAAAGTGTCCACAAGACAAACATTTGATAGTTCACTAAAAAAACATGGAAGATTGTGACTGGGCAGTGGTCAGTAATGACAGTAGTCACTCTTCTGTGGCACATTTTGGATCCATTTTCATCTAACTACAATGAAAATATTTTCACTTCCAGTTGTATCCTTTGTTCCATCCACTTTAATTGTAAACCAAAACCGTGCAAGACCATTTACTATTTCATCTATTATATTCAAACTCATCTGTTAATCCAGTATTTTTGAATGTTATGTGAGATGTAAGTTTAATTTTTGGGAAGTCATCAACCCAAAGGAAATTTATTTCTAATGATAACTGTTGACACGTAGAGGTGTTTTTGAGTCTGGTCAGCATAAACAAGTGTTAGAATGTCTGGTGTGCTTTACTGTTTTTCTTTTTCAAGCATGTTTCCAATTGCTAAAGCCAAAAGAAGTAGACACTGTCACTTCCTCCATACTTTTAACATGGATAGCAAAAAGCAAAGTCTGTCTGAAAGGGTTACTTGAGCAAGTTTTTCCCACTCTTCCACAATGCTAAAAACAATGATATAATTATTTATGCAGCTGTTTTTTTCTAGAAAAAGCAGTGTGTTGGCTAAACGGATACCATTACAGCAGAAGGCTGAAGTCGAAACCTTGTGGTGAGCTGGGCATTACTGAGTGGAGAGTCAGTAGGTGACTCTATGGAGGAGACTACAGTTTCAGTATTGTCCTGAGCAGCTGGTTGATTAGAGGTATAGCAGGCAGCTATGTCATCTGCCTAATTCTTTTTTTAAAATCCACTTAAGAAGTTCAATTATCTCTCAAAATGAATCTGCAGAAAGCTAGCTGGCTTTTTAAGATGCAGGTTTTACAACTGTATATCATGTGAATGTAGTACTTGGCCTCCACCAACCAATCAGTGGGTGAGATTTGTGAGGTTTACAAATACCCTCATTAGTGACGGTATTTACATCATTTATGCAGTTTTTTAAAATTTTAGATAACTGCAATTGTCATTAAATTAGGTGTAGTGTCAACTTAATAGTCCTTAGGGTTAGGGGTTAGGGTGAGTCTGAGGGGGTGAACCCCCAGACAACCCACCCTATACACTTCCTTGTTGCAGCAGACGCACCACCCTGAGTGAATAGTTTGAACCAAATTTTGAAAGCCTCTAGAACCTCAGCAAATCTTGAAAGCAACATTTTCTTCTTTGCAAAATAGCGTAAGCTTAGTCAGACTAGATGGACAATATCTATGAACATCCATTTTAAGACTTGCTAAGCATTTCTAGTCTGTTATTTTCTGCCCAGAAACTAAATTACACAGATTTTAGTACACTGTCACTTGCTCATTAAGAATTTAGCACCCACAAAGGACCAGTCCAATTGATCTTTCAATTGGACTGCCAAGGAAATACTTTGTCAATGTACTAATGCAGTTTGCCCTCATTTAAAGTAGGCATTATAAAATGTTTTTAACATGCATTCAGGAACTGCACCCAGTTCAAGTGCTGCAACAGATACTTAGCATGAAACATTTACTTGATGTTAAATTTGACACAGGCAAAGAAAAGGTACAGTAATTGACATTACCGACTTGTCAAACTGAGGGCAGGAAAGTCTCAGAAGGTGTCATAGTCTTGCCTATGTTTATGTTATATGTTCTTGCAAGATATTTCTGTTATCTAAAATGAAATTATAGTACAGTTCATGACATCCAGAATACAAACCTTAATGGGCGGTAAACAATAATTAGATAAATTAGCTGTACACTCATGCTCACAGAGGACAATCTGCCTCATATTTTTAGACCATGGGTAGAAGGTTGGGTACTTAGAGAGAACACAATATTGTTAAATTTGTGACTTTCTGTTCTTTAAAGAGTGTCTTAGTTTTTCATACATCATGCAGCTGAATATGAAGAAACATTTTTCTTCTTATCTGTACCTTGTTGGCCTGCTGTTGTCATCGCGCTAGGGAGTTTCCTGACCCACATGCAGAAAAGACTCTCAGGAGAAGAAGATCAGTTAAAGGGTTTATTGCACAATGAATTATGATGAGCAAGTATTCAGGTCCGGAGGGAAACACCAATGCGGGGAGACCGGGAGCTCTGTAACAGAAAGGTGAGTTGGAGAAGTTGGTGGGTGAAGGTGAACCGTGAGAGGCTTACTGGTTGTTTGGAGAATGATCCACCGGGGGGGGGGGGGGGGGTGAGAAGTCCGTGGGGAATAATGAAGGAAGTGAGAGATGGCTGGAGAATGCATTGTGGTTTGTTTGCCTGCAGCGGAGGTGCAATCCAGAGGGCTCGGATGGCTGCAATGCTGGGCGGACAGGTAGTGCAGATAGGAGGATGCCACTCGTGGAGGTAATGATCCGGAGTCCACAGGAAGCTTGGAATGAGAAGGTGAATCCACAAATAGTCATCAGAGTCCGGGCTGGTGTGAGAGAAACCTTTTGAAGAGGAGAGACACAGGAACGAAGATTAGCATAGGAAGAACACAAGAGGCTCAGTGGAAAGCTCAGGCTAGGCTCAAAGGTAGCTAGTATTCTAGGCAGAACGCTCAGAAACACAAGAGGTGGCTTGTTGTTACCAGTGACAGTTAACACTCAGGCGAAGAGTGACTAGCTTCCAGCCTCTTTATTCTGCTCGGTTAATTGTCTCTGATGTGCTGAACCTGGGCAGAGGTCCAGCAGAGTGCCAAGCAGCAGCAGGAGGCCCTCTGGTGGATGGCTGCAGAACAAAACAGAACGAGGACAGAACAAACAAAACCCCACATCCCGACAGCTGTGTTTGTGGCATATTTTGGTCCAACCCACTTCAACACTGGGTTGGACTAAAAAAAGTGAAAATTACTTACATCTGATGTATTTAATGTGTGTCTGTGGGTTCAGCATATTCTCAGCGGGAAGTATTCCTCTCTGATCAGTTAGGATCAAAGGAGCACCAAAGAGACCCCTGCTTAATACCAGAAAAGTGACACTGTTAACACTCCTGGCCTACAATGACACAGACACTGACACAATTCACTACACACCACAGTTAAAGAATAAGGCTTACTTTTTCTTAATATGAAAATGAAAATAAAATTGGCTATATATTTACTTACATGTACATGCTGCTACTTTCTCTTTACTTTTTATTTAGTCTAAACCAAAGTCAGATTGCTTGTTTCTGCACAAAACTTGGCCAAAAAAAATGATTCAGTTTCTAATAGTTAAAAGAACTCTAATAACAGCTGAAATCAGTCCAGTGTTCAAAGTTCAACATGTCTGTGTTTGTGCACCTATCACTGTACGCTGGCCACACCGAGGCTCTGAACCATTGATTTTATTTTTAGTCCCTTTCAAACCTCCTCAACAAGCTTTCACAAGGCTCAATACCCAGTTTAAAACAAAATTAAAAAGGCATTATTCAGGTGCAGCAGCTGAACAATCCAAAAATCTTCTAAATCGGGGAACATCTGATCTCTTTCTTTCTACCCGCCACTAACTATTTTCTGTCTTCATCATCAGTGAATAGTATACCACTGTTTTTACCTAGGCACTTTGACACTTAATTTTGGTAAAAAAAAAATCTATTTTAATTAAGAACTATTGGCTGTATTAGATTGCATGACAAGTGGAAAGGTGAATGTCTATATTCCACCTTCTGAGCAATTTTACGTTAGAGTGAATCATTTGCATTATTTTGCCTTGCAGTTTATCTTCTACAGGGCAGAAAAAGCACCAGCTGTTTGGGGGACCTTTAAAGTCTTCAGATAAAATAAAAATAAAAAATTACATGGGAAATTAATAGTTTTGACAGAACAGGTGTTGGTAGGATAAAAACACAAGATCTAGTGACCCCCAGAGAGAGAGAAAATAGATGAAAAGAGGGAATACTTCCTTGTGGGATTGTGCAAAATCAAAATTAGGGAAAGATGCAAACGTTTTTACTTTGTTTTGTTATTAACAAACAAATGGGGCAGGTTTCCCTGAAGCTGCAAAAAAAGGAAAATTAGATCTTAACATACCTGTGAATGTTTCCAATTATCCTTTAGTTGTCTAAAATGTTTAACATTATTTCCAAAAATGAAAGACTTGCCTCAGTTGTTCAGTATAATAGTATAATTGATTCAGAATGAGCACTCATTTGGGTATTCTAATGAAATTGCATCCTTGGGCCATTGCAATGACATTTTTTGGGAGCAGCACAGACATGTGGCTTTCATAATGGAATAAAGGATCTATGCGCTTTGTTTAGCTCCACTCCGAACAAAATCCCCACTGGCACAGTCCAGTTGTTTTTATTTTACAATAAACCTGTCCCCTGGTTACAATAAAACACCCACCCGTCCACAGAGAATCATTTTAACAGTCATTAAATCCTACAGCTCTCTTGTGTCCCTAAATGGGTGCCCTAGCTGGCACTGGCGAAAGCAGAGGCTCATCCAAATTACTTTTTGGGACTCTCAAAATAATTGGGATCCCATTAAACTGCCCTTGTCAGCTGCTGTTAATAAAGCTCAGCTGAACAAAATACCCCAAAGACATTGTCTCATGGATAATTTATGCCTCAACTCTAGCACAAACAAGCTACCTTTAAATAAGTAATGGGGTCCTAATTAGCTTCAGATTGTCTCTTTTTACCAATGATGCTTGGTTTTAGTCATAGCTAACAATTGTAACACATGAGAAAAATACAAAATGACCGAAGGAGATGGGCTGAAAGAGGGCTGGCCACAGCTCATATGCATTCATTTATGTGATATAGCTGATTTATTCTGTGACTCCCAATAGTCTTAACTGTCTTATTTATTAGTTAGGTCACTCACTCTCAATTCAAGGAATAAAAAATAATTTTATTGTTGGAATTCTGAGACATTTTGGGACCAGTACTCTACTTTGGCCCCTATTTTCGGTAACCCTGACTTTAGACAGTCTTGTTCAGATATAAGTTTTAAAATATGAAATGATCTTGGCAGCTGAGAAATACGGCATCTCAATTTTTCGGTTACCTACAGCTGAGAAGCTATCTCCATATAGTTCCAAGTTACAAATGTGTATTCAAGAAATAATATCTTGAGCTCTACTTATGTACAATTGTTTATAAAAATCCATGTCATGACAAGTAAAATATTGTGAAGATTTTGCTTAAGATATAGATGATTTAATGTCTTATGAGACTCAATATAAAAATTATTCATAGACTGCATGTAACACCTGCTATTCAAAGTAAATATGATTCCAAGTGTTCTGCAGCATGTTGCAAATGTAATAACCAGCCTGATACATATGGTCATTGTTGGACAATGTTTTGCTGAATGTTGGACCATTTGCACGTTGCTGGACGCCACCAGGCCTTCTGGCATCATCGGCCATTTTGTATCCCAGGACAGTCCGCTACTACAAATCCCAGCGGTCACCACGGCTGATAGGACGGGGGCATCGCAGCTCTGATGCCACAGTCAACACTACAGACCAAATGTTTGGACACACCTTCTCATTCAAAAAGTTGTCTTTATTTTCATGACTATGAATATTGTAGCTTCACACTGAAGGCATCAAAACTATGAATTAACACGTGGAATTATATACTGAACAAAAAAGTGTGAAACAACTGAAAATATGTCTTATATTCTAGGTTCTTCAAAGTAGCTACCTTTTGCTTTGATTACTGCTCCGCACACTCTTGGCATTCTGTTGATGAGCTTCAAGAGGTAGTCACCTGAAATGGTTTTCACTTCACAGGTGTGCCCTGTCAGGTTTAATAAATGGGATTTCAAGTCTTATAAATGGGGTTGGGACCATCAGTTGTGTAGTGCAGGAGGTGGATACAGTACATAGCTGATAGTCCTACTGAATAGACTGTTAGAATTTGTATTATGGCAAGAAAAAAGCAGCTAAGTAAAGAAAAACGAGCATCATTACTTTAAGAAATGAAAGTCAGTCAGTCCGAACAATTGGGAAAAGTTTGAAAGTGTCCCCTAGTGCAGTCGCAAAAACCATCAAGCGCTAAAAAGAAACTGGCTCACATGAGGACCGCCCCAGGAAAGGAAGACCAAGAGTCACTGCTGCGGACGATAAGTTCATCCAGCCTCAGAAATCACAGGTTAACAGCAGCACAGATTAGAGAACAGGTCAATGCCACTCAGAGTTCTAGCAGCAGACACATCTCTAGAACAACTGTTAAGAGGAGACTGTGTGAATCAGGCCTTTCATGGTAAAATAGCTGCTAGGAAACCACTGCTGAGGACAGGCAACAAGCAGAAGAGACTTGCTTGGGCTAAAGAACACAAGGATAGGACATTAGACCAATGGAAATCTGTGCTTTGGTCTGATGAGTCTGTTTGTAGTTTGAAATCTTTGGTTCCAACCACCGTGTCTTTGTGCAGCGCAGAAGAGGTGAACGGATGGACTGGTTCCCACCGTGAAGCATGGAGGAGGAGGTGTGATGGTGTGGGGGTGCTCTGCTGGTGACACTGTTGGGGATTTATTCAAAATTGAAGGCATACTGAACCAGCATGGCTGCCACAGCATCTTGCAGCGGCATGCTATTCCATCTGGTTTGCGTTTAGTTGGACCATCATTTATTTTTCAACAGGACAATGACCCCAAACACACCTCCAGCCTGTGTAAGGGCTATTTGACCAAGAAGGAGAGTGATGGGGTGCTGCGCCAGATGACCTGGCCTCCACAGTCACTGGACCTGAACCCAATCGAGATGGTTTGGGTTGAGCTGGACAGCAGAGTGAAGGCAAAAGGGCCAACAAGTGCTAAGCAGCTTTGCAAACTCCTTCAAGACTGTTGGAAAACCATTTCAGGTGACGACGTCTTGAAGCCCTTCAACAGAATGCCAAGAGTGTGCAGAGCAGTAATCAAAGCAAACGTTGGCTACTTTGAAGAACCTAAAATATAAGACATATTTGACATATGAATAAATGAATAAATCTCCAACTGTACATGTAGAGTCCATCCGTTAACCTCTTCTGCGCCGCACAAAGACACGGTGGTTGGAACCAAAGATTTCAAACTTCAAACAGACTCATCAGACCAAAGCACAGATTTCCATTGGTCTAATGTCCTATCCTTGTGTTCTTTAGCCCAAGCAAGTCTCTTCTGCTTGTTGCCTGTCCTCAGCAGTGGTTTCCTAGCAGCTATTTTACCATGAAAGGCCTGATTCACACAGTCCCCTCTTAACAGTTGTTCTAGAGATGTGTCTGCTGCTAGAACTCTGAGTGGCATTGACCTGTTCTCTAATCTGTGCTGCTGTTAACCTGTGATTTCTGAGGCTGGATGAACTTATCGTCTGCAGCAGTGACTCTTGGTCTTCCTTTCCTTGGGCGGTCCTCATGTGAGCCAATTTCTTTGTAGCGCTTGATGGTTTTTGCGACTGCACTTAGGGACACTTTCAAAGTTTTCCCAATTGTTCGGACTGACTGACTTTCATTTCTTAAAGTAATGATGCTCATTTTTCTTTACTTAGCTGTTTTTTTCTTGCCATAATACAAATTCTAACAGTCTATTCAGTAGGACTATCAGCTGTATACTGTATCCACCTCCTGCACTACACAACTGATGGTCCCAACCCCATTTATAAGGCTTGAAATCCCATTTATTAAACCTGACAGGGCACACCTGTGAAGTGAAAACCATTTCAGGTGACTACCTCTTGAAGCTTATCAACAGAATGCCAAGAGTGTGCGGAGCAGTAATCAAAGCAAAAGGTGGCTACTTTGAAGAACCTAGAATATAAGACATATTTTCAGTTGTTTCACACTTTTTTGTTCAGTATATAATTCCACATGTGTTAATTCATAGTTTTGATGCCTTCAGTGTGAAGCTACAATATTCATAGTCATGAAAATAAAGACAACTCTTTCAATGAGAAGGTGTGTCCAAACTTTTGGTCTGTACTGTATATATGTATGATTCATGCAATTCTGGAATTTTACTGTCATTCTTGTTAACATAACTGTTTTTTAAAAATACTCATTTTGTTTGTTTAATATATCTCAAAAATGTGTAGTTCAATTAAGGAGTATTTTGTTTTGTTTTTGTGAACAGCAGTTTTTAAGTCTTGTCATTGATTCTTAATTGTGTGGCTTATTCTCAATCTATACCATTCTAATGCAGTTTAGCTGTCTGTTTAGAGTCATTGTCCTCCTGGAAAATGAACTTCTCCCCCAGCTCCCACCAGAGCTTTGGATCTAGGCAAGTAGATAACATAGGCCTCATGACTGCTTCTTTGATTAATGGTCTTTGCCCTGCCTCTCAGTTGTGGTTGATAGCTATGTCTTGGTAGGTCTGCAACTATACCATACTATCATCTATGAAAATGTTAATATAAATGTTAAAATGTCCTTTTCCACTTTTGCAAGGCACTGAACACATTGTTTCAGATTCTTAATGCACATACTCCTGTATCTGATATAAAAAGAAAAATAACAAATTTTATATTTTTCATGTATATGATTAGACAGAATTAAGAGTAATAGGCTATAATTAATGTAGAAGTCATCAATGACAGTTTATTTTAGGACACAGAGGTATCACACATAGGTGCTGGAGTGGATGAAATGAGCTGAAAATATAGCTTTTTCAGTAGCTTAACATTACTGAACAGGTTTACTGCTCAGGTTTTGATTACTCTATGGTGAAGTAGTTGTCAGCTTGAGACATATTAAGCATGCTGAAGACCTACTAAAAATATTTTCCACAGCTAAAATGCCTTATGGCCTTGCCATAGCCATAATGGTTCCTCAAAGCTTTTGCTCTTTGAGGAATGTGGACACAGTACGATACGTCAGGGACTGCACAGTTGCTGAGATGCAGAAGCATTAATGATGCACTGGAGGCAAGCTGCAAAGACACATTTCTCCAGGGAGGAAAATGCCTGACAAGTGGGCAAATGCACTGAATAAGTCTGTTATCTTATGGCACTGATCTCACTGATGAGAAGTAATTAAGCCTATACGTTGTCTGCAAGTGTCTGCACAAAAGCAGTCACACTCTCTTCTCTGGATGTCAGCTCCGACTTTCCTGCATCTCCACCTGTTCTAGCCAGACTTTAAATTGGAACAGTTGGTTGCAGGTCTCAATCAGACAGCACAGTTGATCCAGAATGCTGCTGCCCGTGTCCTCACTAAAACAAAAAAATAAAATAAAAAAAGTAGGGCACATCATCCCAGTTTTAAAGTCCTTACACTGGCTCCATGTATTTCAGAGAATATAATTTAAAATACACTATATTTCCAACAGTATTGGCTCACAACCCAAATCAATAAATTCTGGTTTTACAATCACTTCCATAATTGCAGGTGTATAGTTTGGTATGAAAAAGCTTGACTAGCCTGACTAGAGTGCTGGCCTCAACCATCTTGAACACCTTTGGTATGAATAGGCAGCATAGGCTGCAATTATGGTTTTCTCATTTAACTATGAACACACTATTAAATCTTGAGGGAGATGTTTACAGAATAGTTAAAGTTGCTATTGCTGACAATGGTTGGTCTGTCAACACATTGGACCTTGTAGATTAAGAATAGGATGTTATCAAAGTTCATGGTCATGTAAAAGCAGACAGACAAATACTTTTGGCAATATAATGCACTTCTGTTAGTTTATAAATCACATGGAGAAGCAGCATTCAGTTCTTATGCTCCACTAATTTGAAACAAACTTCCAGACAACTGCAAAAATTATGAATCCTTGAGTTGTTTTAAATGAAGGTTAAAAACCCATATGTTTAGAGCGGCCTTTCACTGTTCCATTTAAACTATTACATGAAAAATTATTAATTTCAGTCTGTAAAGTCCAATTTTTCTTAATTTCCCTTTATTATGCCACTGCAATGTATTTGTTATGTGTTTTCTTGTCTTATGTTTTGATCATGTAAACACTTTGAACTGTCTTGTTGCTGAAATGTGCTCTTCAACATGTATTTAACTTGATGTTGAATCCTTCACAGAATGTGTCCATTCCCATGTAGACAGGTCTGTGTGGAATGACTTGTTTTCATCTCCACGCAATGTATAAAGCAGCACTGTTGAAAGTATTTGTATTTCTGACTGAATTTAGTTCTAGTACACACCTGCAATATTAGATGCTGAGAACAAAGCCCTGTGATGGAAATTCTTTCAGTAGGCATTCCACAATGTATGACCTTTGGGTTACCTCACTCCCCTGAACCTCTGTGTTATTGGAGAAAGCTGTAAAAGTCATTATCAGAAGTTTAATGGTTAAGGCCATTTTTTAGGGTGATGCCTTTCGGAGAGTAGATGGTTGTTCCTAGGTAACCTTGTCACCTTTGAACCCGAGAAGGGTCTAGGGTCGTAAAACACAGACTCTTTGCAGTTGAGATAACACTGTCATGTTCTGGTATAAATACTGTGTGTAAATGTTGATCGGGGCTCTGTTTCACTGACTAACCTCAGTGTCAGGGTCTTCAAACGCTGAATGCCTTTGAATAAAACTTATTAAGACAAAGTCCGGATTTTCTCTTGTTATGAGTCAACTTCTACCCACTTTGATAAGAAAATTCCACAACAGCCCCAATATAATTCTAAAGCACCCATTAATAAAAAGGTTGTAAATTTAAGTTTAAGTAAGTTCAGGGCATGCTTTTTTACTTTATTTTAGTGTAATATAATATATATTATATATATATATATATATATATAAAATGTTGGGACCCACAGCCATGGATTACAATATGCGGTATGAACTTTTCTTGAACTTTCAAAATAAATCGCATTAACCTACTTCCAGCCAGCCAGGAAAGGGGATAACAGCGGACTTTCCGTGGTGTAACTGGCTGTATAAAAACACCCCCTTTCCAATGAATCGATCTCTTCCACACTGATCTCAAGAGGATCTGGATAGGAGAGACAGCGTGCTAATTTCTCTTTGCAGGCAAACAGACATAACTCTTCAAACTGGATCCAAGAGTGTCATAAGATCAGCCGATCATATGCACTAAGTTAAGTACGAATGAATTGCTGTTTGTGTATCCGGTATTCATTCATGACCGGGGGTAATTAAGGTACAAGCGTTGCTTGACTTTCTCTCTGAGGTCTACAGAATCAAACTGTTATAGAGAGTTCCCAGCAAGCCGAGTGAAGCAGTTTCCCAAAGGAAGGACAATGGGATGCATCACCGTGGTTAGGGCAGTAACTGTGCAGTTTGGTCGGCGGACAGAGCGAGCCCCCCCGCCCAACAGCTACGGAGATTAGCTGAAGCTAATCTTGTGTTCACAGAGCTTTTTTCAAACTTCGTCGCCGAACAACCTTTCCTCAGCACAGTTCACATGAGAGGTTAGGTGGTTTGGGCAGAGAGCGATAGAAGTATTTTAGAATGAAATAATCTAAACATTTTTCATTTTATGAAGTTTGGTTTTGTTTGTGTGAAACTCAGCTATCGTTGTGCTAGCAGACTATCTGCTCAGCACACATGTTCAGTTTTGTGTTCTGTGTTTGTGTGTTTTTAAAGTTAAGACAAACTTTACTTGAATGGTGATTTTAAAGACAGAAGATTGATCATAACGCGGTGTTCGTGCTTAGGCATTTTAACCCTTTTATTAACGGTATTTTAAAGGTGTGTGTTTAGCTTTATTGCTAACAGCTAAAAACACATGCTTGCCTACTAAATATAATCTGCCAAGAAAGGTTGTTAGTTTTCAATCCAGTAAATAATATTTCCCTAAACATTATTTTACTAAACATAAAACTAAGTAAATACAATTAAGCCCCATTTCTCCAGAAAGATTTGGCTCTTTTCCAAAATTTTTCCTTAAATATTTTACCATTTCCTTAATAATATTTCTTTAAATCTTATTTTAATAAATAAAGGCAGCTAATGAGACACCGTTGAGAATTAGTCATCCAGAAGGTTGGTTTTATTCAGCAGATCATTCTTCAAAACATTATTTTATTAAAATAATATTTTATCTGATCTTGCATTGTGAATGGTTGTCAAAAGGTATGCTGATTATTGCCTAAGTTAGTTCCAAGACTAACTTAACTTAATTTCCAGACTCTTCAAGATAATCCTTAGTTCTCAAACTAAAACATTGCATGGTTATGTTGCATCACTCTTTCGGTCATGGTTTTCAACCATCTTTGATCAGCTTTATATTGTACATAGCCCATTATTCTTCCCTATTCTTTAATTCTGCTTGGTAGTTTAGATGGATTGTTTTATCATAGTAAAGCGTTTGTTGATTGAAATATGTTTGACTTTGAGATGACTTATTTTTGTTAATAAATTCTTGTATTGTAAGAAATTCTGTGAATTTATTCCATGTGTGTGCAGAGTTTTGCTGTTCAATACTGTCAGAGACCACCGCCTCACTGGGCTGGTATTCACAGAACAACCCTTAACAGACCAAAATATTATTTGATAAAATATTAAGTATTAATATGAAATAATATATTCATAGTCACAACATATATATATATATATATATATATATATATATAGATATAGATATAGATATATAGATATAGATATAGATATATATATACATATATATATATATATATAGATATAGATATAGATATAGATATAGATATAGATATATATATATATCTATATATATATATATATATATAGATATATATATATCTATAGATAGATAGATATATATATATATATATAGATATATATATATATATATATGTAGATATATAGATATATATATATATATATATATAGATATATAAGGCATCATAAATAAATACTGAAAGACTGCATGAAGCTATTAGAAATACACAATATTGTTTCATTACCAAAGGAAGTTCAAAACTAATTCTTATTGATTTGACGAAAGATGTCAAGGTGTCTCACAAAACATAAGTGTGTGAGGAATGAGAACACCATGCTTGAAGGTGTTTATGTTGCTGGGGTAGCAAACAAATTGCCGTGAGCTAACAAACCTGTTCACACACACTAACTCAGGTTGTCAAAAAACAAGAAGATGACTTTACACTTCCAGTGCAAGCTATTAGGGAGAATGCAACATTTCAGGGAAATATTTTAAATAAAGCACTCAGACTAAAATTGCCTTAAATGTAGTTGAACTGTTTATAATTCTTTCTAATTAATTAATGCTTGAATAAGTAACTGAATAAAAGAAAACTTACTTGGGTCATGGCTTCTCCATAAGGGGTCTTTGTGGGTCCCGAATCCTGAGCGGTCGAGAACCACTGCCTTAGATTGAATTTAACCCAAGATCTTTGGCCAGGTTAAATTCTGATGTCGTCGTCATCTTCCGCTTCATCCGGGACCGGGTCGCAGGGGCAGCAGACTCAGTAGAGACACTCAGACATCCCTCTCCCCAGACACCTCCACCAGCTCCTGCAAAAACAAGAGACGAAATCCACTGGTCCCCAAACCAGACTCCCTCCGGCACTTGGCTGTGCCTAGAAATCCTGTCCACAAAAGTTATGAACGGGACCAGTGACAAAGGGCAACCCTTCCGGAGTCCAACATGCATTGGGAAGAGGTCCGACTTAGTGCCGGCATTACAGACCAAACTCCTGCTCTGCTTGTACAGAGACCGGATGGCCCCTGATAAAGGGCCCCTGATTCCATACTCCTAGAGCACCCACACAGGGCACCACGTGGGACACAGTCGAATGGCTTCTCCAGGTCCACAAAACACATGTGGACCATTTGGGCAAACTCCCATGAACCCTCGAGTACCATGTGGAGGATATAGAACTGGTCCAGTGTTCCAGGGCCAGGAAGAAAACCACATTCCGGGGGATGTTGGAGACACCAGGCTGAGGGCTCTACCAGACGTTCCCAGCAGACCCTCACTATGCACTTGGGCCTGCCAAGTCTGTCCGGCTTTCTCCTCTTCCAGCGGATCCAACTCACCACCAGGTGGTGAGCAGTGGACAGCTCAGCCCCTCTCTTCACCCGAGTGTCCAAAACATGCGGCAGAAGGTCTGAAGACACGACAACAAAGTCAATCGTTGACCAATCCTGCACCAGTCCCTCATGGTTCCCCCTGCAGGTGGTGGGCCCGCTGGGGGATGGCCTCGCGTCTCTCGTTTGGCCAGGTCCCGCGAGGAGCAACCCAGCCACCAGGCGCTCTCCGACGAGTCCAGAGCCCAGACCTGGCCGTACCAGGCGACGTCACGTGCCTCGATTTTGTGGTGCTCATGAAGGTGTCTTGAACCGCTCTTTGTCTGACCCGTCACCTAGAGCCTGTTTGCCATGGGAGATCCTACCAGGGGCATTTAAGACACAGACAGGTTAAATTCTGTGCAACTCAAAATTCCTCACTGGATAACAAAGTACCAATTTTTAATAAAAAATTATGACAATATTGAAAAGTGTATATCTTTTCAATATTGAAAAGATATACACTTTTCAATATTTTGAAAAGTGTATATTCTTTTTTTTTGTAATTAATTAAATTTGGTTGTAATTTCCAAAATGTCATCAAGCTATATACTTGAAGCATGTTGCCAATTTGCCAGGATTTTTTAAAAACTCAAAATGTTTCCAGGAATAAACCCATGTGAGCACAAACAGCACTTAAGCAAGAGTTTGCAAGTTTAAATTTTTTTTTCTGATCCCTAAATAAACCATCTCATCTACAGGCACACTTTTAAAATAGCATCCTGTATACATTTATGTTACATTGTTACATGGTCCTCATATCTCAAATGCCGTATATATGGGGTCCCATATTTTCTAAAAGTAGAATACTGAAGGAAAATAAATATCAGTGCAACCTTCAATCCTTTACTTATTTAAAGACTTCAGTCTGATACAACATTTCTTCTGTTGGACCATGTTTTGCTGAATATTGGACCATTTGCACGTTGCTGGACACCACCAGGCCTTCCGGCATTTTCGGTCATTTTGTATCCCAGGACAATCCGCTCCAACAATTCCCAGCGGGCACTGCAGCTGATAAGACAGGGGCGTCCCACTTCCGATGACACAGTAACTATATAATGGACTATGAGACTCCCCACCTTTGTTTTTCAGCTTGGGACCTACACACGGTTACCGGCATCTGAAGCAGCATTCTGGAGAAGAAGTCCCACGTGGATTTTCAGTCATTCTCCACGTTGGCCAACGAGAAAATTAAGCGAATTAAGCTTACAGGAATAAGAAAGCTTGTAAGTTTTCAACTTTACCGATCGAAGACGTGGGTTTAACACGTAACCAAAAAAACACGGAGTTTCAAGGAGACGGATCGCCACCCTTGTTTTCTGTTCCAGTCGACTGCTGACGGTCAGATCATATTTCCCCCTTTTGCCAAGGAGGCCAGATTGACCGCTCTTCTTGGAGTTTAACTGCGGACGTGCTGCCCCCCCTCCCACTCGCTGCCCCTTTTATTTCATTTTTATTTCTTTATTAGGAATAGCGTGGGCAGGGTAGAGTAGGATCTAGTGCGATTTAGAATCGCCACTTATAGTCTAATGTGTTCTAAACTGTATGTGCATGCAACATTTTATTGAAACTTTGATTTGCTGTGGACATCTGAAAGCTGCTGTGCTCCCCAGCTGTGTGTGTTTTGCTGTGTTGTTGTAACACCTGAGAGCAAGCGCAGGTGCGCTGTGGAACTGAACTGGTATAATAACCTCATGGTGAAATTCACCATTTTCTTTGTTTTCAACTTTACTGGTTTCATTAGTTGCCACGTAATGTTTTACAACCCTTTGTGTGCTCGGACCCCCCAGCTGTGGGGTATTTTTTATGGCTTACAGTAACTAAGATACACTTTCTGGTGGGCCGCTACCCAAACTCCGCTCAGCGTCACATTATCATTTGTTTGCCATAACTGCTGGTTTGATTCCATACACACCCACTGCTGTTTTGTTTTATTTGTTTAGTTAGATATTTTACCCTTTTTGTGTAGAACTTTGCATGTTTGATTAGGTGAAAATTATTGAATCGGAGAGCGGATTGTATCAGGGCTCTTGATTTAATAAATATTCACGTAGATAAAGAGAAGGTGTTTGTGTTTATTTTGTGCAAGAGTGATTTGTCAGTCAAAATAAAGTCAAAGTTCCCCACGTTTTGGCAGAAACAGTTGATTAAACAGTGACATCTAGTAATAGTTATCAATTATTACTGAGTATTTAATGGTTGTAATTATCAAGGGCTTTAGGCCACAATTACAACACCAGAGGACATATCTGGCTTCGATTCATAAATAAGGATTTTTGGTTAAGAAATTAAGTTTCTCAAATTATGATTTAAAATTATAATTCTTGATAAATAGTAATTAATCAATAATAATAATCCCAACACTTCACACATGCCTCAAACTTTTTTTTTTCATAGACATGTAACTTCATTTCACACATACATTATGTACACTTCCGTTTTGTATCCCTAATGGCCACAAAGTACAAACAAAACTTGCACATTGGAGAATTCACCAGACAACAAAGGAGCTTCCTTTGTGATAGCAACACATGATCATGTCCTATGGTCCCTGACACCAAAACATGTTTTTTTTCATTTTTCATCCTGCAAACGAGAAAACAAGTCAAAGGCATAGTTTTTCCATGAGAAGGGTGAAATGGGTATGCATTAAAAAAAGAAACAAAAAAAAAGAAAAATGCACAGAGGATGGGGCGAATGACAGCCAAAGGGAGAACACGTTGCAAGACAAAGTACATGAATAAGAGAGTTAGGTATTTTCAGTGATAGCCAGAATGTGAAATCCTGGATTGTCTTTGCTATGAATAAAGAAAAAAGTATATGAAGCCATTTATAAGATGGATAATTCCACAGAGTCCCATGGTTGTTAAAGCATTTGTTCCTCCTGTCAGAATTTAATCTGTGTATGTGGTGCCTTGTGCACACTAGGGCAAACCTTAGCAACAGTTTAAGCTAGTCAAACTGAATAAGAAGGAAGAGATTTCAGGCCTCAAAATGCCTTAACATGTATATAAAAAGTTTAGGAGTGGAGTGGCTTTGTAAATTAAAATCAGTTACATTCTTTGGAACAATCAGTTTTTCAGTTTAAAATAGTTTATTATTTAAACCTCAACAAATAAATCAAATCTGTGCTCTTGCAGCATTTCCTCTGAACTATATATGTATGATTTCTTGGTTTTGTATCACTTTCATGGCCTACATCCTGCACAAGGCTAGGTGTTTCAAGATGTTTCGCCTTTGATTTATTGTGATTTATAACATTGGTAAACTACTAATTTAATAGCATACGTACAGTATATATAGAAAATAAAAGTTGGAACCTGAAGTTCAGCCTTTACTGAATTATTTTATTTCAAATCAAATAAAACAGGTCTAATTGAACTTGGAGCATAAGTCATTTTAAGTTCTGAGATTGTGTGTTATTTATTGAAAGAAAACTACAATTTTGCTTGGACATTAAAAAAAAAAAAAACAGAAATGTACACACAAGTGCTTCAGGACAATCTTGTGATGAAAAAGAGCTTAGGCAAGAGGTCAGGCTATGGATGAGGTAAAAGCATCAAGTAATAGGTCACAGGCATCCTTTCTGAGGCCCATCTGAAGACACTAATATTCATGGAAGATCTGAAGTTGTTCTCTTTTTAGATTCTAATGTTGCCACTGTTTTAAAATAATAATTTCGTTTAGGCAATATTTGCTGTTTGAAAACACTGACAATGGAAAGAAAAATGTCTTCTTTACTAACTTATATCAGAAAACAATTATTTTATACATAGTTGATGTCCACTGGTTTCCCAGTTTTAATCCTTTGGTTTTTGGTCTTCTCATTAAAAGGTAATTGCTGCATGCAGTTATTAAAATCCATTTAATAAAAATAATCTGTAAGTAAAGTTAGTTTCAGTAATGATCCCTAACAATAAAAGAGGTGTGATTTTAAATTCTTTGAGTAAAACATGGAACAGGAAGTGACTGGAGTAAATGCTTGTTGATTTTGTGACAAGACAGTTCAACTTCCTTGCCCAGATGTCTTATAGAAATCCCATTTTTCAAAGTATCTCACTTTCAAGTTGTTTAAAAGCTAAATTAAAGGTATAGATCTTTGGAAGGTGTATTGATTAAAAGTCAAAATCACTCAACACCTCGACTCCATGTAAGTCAATTTCACATTGAACTAAGCAAGTGGATTGTGCAAACCCCGACTTTTGTCTGTTGGAATTGTGGTCAGGGTATTTGCTACTCTGGTGCACCTTTAATTGCTCCTTAAAGTCTGTCAAAATCTAAGACCCAGAATCCACTGGCATCGGTCAGTGTAATTGGTCTGAAAAAAAACCAAAAACTAATACATCTCTCACCCAGGGCTGAGTTAGCAAACAGCTTTGAAGAGATGCCTTGGTTAAACTGACCAACAATCAGTCATAATATTCAAAGATTACAGTATAAGCCTGATGAGTGGTCCTTTTTTGATCTTCCTAAAACCATTGAAGGAATTCTATAGAATTATTTTTTACATGGGAGGGAAGTCAATAAATCCTCAGAGCAGTATAAGGGTAACAGCTGTTTAGACAGACATCTGGGTTTAGCTGACTTTAGCAATATAAAAACACTCAAGTTGAAAATATTAATATCCTTGGATACAATGCTATTAGAGGGGTTCCTGAATGTCTACTCTTTCGCAAGAGGCCGTTGCCAAGTTTGTTGCATGTTACTATGTTAAAGTTAAATTAGTAGAAGCTGTTAGCCATATCAAGCCATATCAACCCAAACAGTTTTGAGAATTTATGAAACTTTCTGGAAGTTTCCTCAAGCTCACATCAATATTATATCCAACTCTTACAGGTAAGGCAACTGATAATGACAATATAAACATAGAAACTGAATTCAGACAATCTGAACCATTCCTGTAAGACTAAAAGAGACAAAACAAACAACTTGTCTCTATGCATGAGCATAGAGACAAGGTATGTCTCTATGCTCATGCATATTTTTCCCTCACATTTCTTAGTGTGATGGCCTGAAAAAAACCCTGTAAAACATTTTGACTGATGGGACACTGAAAGAAAAGCAAGCTGGCAACGGACATCTGCTTAAGCCCTCTCAAGCTCACAAAACAAGGTGACTGAATGTTTGGCAAGGAGTTGGTGGCTTCTAAAGTGATAATCCAGGTGAGCAAGATAAAATGAATCTCTTAACATAGGTTTTAAAAGGATCTGAGCATTTTTCTTACAGTTCCACCAGGCTTTTCAAACACTGTATTTTATTTTCTCATTAAATCAATTTTATAAATGTAAAAATAATCAAAACAAAATTGACATAATTCAGCACAACAGAAAGAAAGAAAACCATAACAAATGGCAATTGGCTTCTAGATCCTTAGTACAGTTAGTAAATGGTAGCATGACTACTTCTACTACATCTGTGCAAAAATCAAATGATAGCCTGACATTAACCTCCCGTTGTGGATTTTCTTACTGTGCTATATCCCTGCCTGTATTTAAACTGAAAAAATAAAAAACAGTTTCCTTACATTTTATGTTGTTTATTGTAATTGACTGCTGTCTGTATGCTGATGTACTTTTCATTCCACACTGTACATCTCCAAGTCACCTTTATGAAACAGTACATATGATTTTGTGAAAAATCTTCTGAAACAGGAATATGCTAAGTAGTAAGTGGATTTTTACTTCAATGCAGATGCAAATCTATTCACCTTACAATGAAATAATCCAAGCAGGAAGAATACCTTAAAGAACATCCAGTTTAAATTGAACCCATGGTTTAACACACCGAGACCTCCACTGACCAATGACAGACTCAAAATGGATCCTAACATGAGGAAGCTGTCGAGGTGTCTCAGCTTAATATTCAGAGAGTTGCTTCTTTCTCTTTGTAAGGTGAGCAATAAGAAGGGTTGCACCATGAGCTGATTCCCATCACGCCCCTACAGGAGCAATGGCACTCAAATGATGATATGTTTATAATTTGACCATTTTTGGGACCTGGCTGTCAATGTATTATGTCTAGCTATAAAACGTTCAGTACAATCAATGATGCATCATCATCTTTTAAAATTACCCCTGGAGGTTTGGCCATGTTCTTAAGTATGATTCTGTTGCTTATCCATTTAGTGAGTGGTTTTAGTATCATGGCCATGGCAGGTATTCAGCTCCTACAAATATCTAATATGGTGGTTTCTGATACACTAAATCCATATGCCAAGTCAATGTTCCTTATACCTAACCTTAATTTCATCAGAACAACCAACATATGGTCCTCTTGACTAAGTTTTTGGCTAATTCTCTCTACACTGCCCATTATTTTTGTAAGCAGTCATTGAAAGATAACAGTTCTGTGAGAATAATCAGTTGCATAGGAAAACTTTCCAGTTCCTCTTTTAACTTTTGAGTTTCAGCCAGGATTGTGTCAAACCCCTGCCGCAGGTTGACAAATTCATCCTGAAGTTGACAGTGCAGGAGATAAGGGGGACCAGAGGTGTAGGAGTGAAAACAATTGCCACTGGCAGTATACAACATCTACTAAGCAATATGTAAATTCCTAAGCATTTCCAGATCTGGAATTATATTCATTATTTTATAACTTTTCCTGAAATTTCACAACCATGGCATTGATATGTTTGGTGCAGATTTCTCCAGCACCAAAAATATCACTTTGTCCACTGATGTAAATGTCTTATCTGCTCCAGGAAATAGTCCATTGTTTGTCAACACTGTGAAAAGAGGAGAAAAGATTAACCCAAACATGCAGAAGATTTCTGCTCACATGATCCATCTTATAAAATACTTTAGAACTACTGTAACTTGAACTGAATAAGGACAGTGTTTTTTTATCATCATCCCCAACTGGTCCCCCTTTAAAAACCACTGGTTTAGTGTCTACAAACACAGAAGGCATAAAATCAGGACCCTGCCAGTCCAACTTAGCTAACCGTAAATGCAACAAGCTGACATTATGATACCAGTGGTGGTTATTGATTAGCATTAGATTTAGTGCTGCTTCCTATTATGTTTAAAAAACAGCAAGGATTTGACATCCAAGGTAGTACTTCTGTTTCCATGCTGCGCACGGAGCTTCTTGATGACGTAGCGTGTAAATAGGTCGATTCTACCCATCATAGTTGGAGCACCATCAGTAACCAGCAGACAAACCTTTGCAACTCAATGTCATGATAATTAAATTAATTAATTGCAGTCACAATATTTTGAAAAATCTCTTTACATGTTGTGTCTCCTTCAAACAAGTTTTTGAGACATGGTTTGCAAGGAACTCCACTATATGCATTGCTGACGTACCCAATAATGGGACCGTTTTGATGGATGAAACAATTCTTTCCTTAATTGTTTGGTCAACCACAACCTTATGGAGGACAGTAAGCATGCATTATTTCAGTTTCATCCCCAGTAAAAGGTTGCTTCTTCCAGGTAAATTGCCAACTACTCATTGGGATGCTATCATTGCTCTGCCCTGTTCTGTCAAAAAGCACCTGATAAAAACTTGAGTCATGTATTGTAGTATCTTTTCAAATAGTACTCTTTCATCGATGCTTTCATTGCAAAGTTCACACACCGGCTTACAAACCGTCTCTGTAGGCAGAATAAACAAGTACCTCTTTATCCATTTGTTCTTGAATTGTTCGTTTTCACAAATGATTTTCACTCTTTTGTTCTGGAAAGATAAATTTTGAAGCTAGTTAACTTGCTAACTTTAGCGTTACACATGTCAAACATGTGCAAAGGATAATGCACACCAATTCTATGGTTCAACTATGGTCCAACAGAGATTGTCTATTGCAATGGTTTTCCCTACCGAGATTGTCGGTGTAACAGATCCAAACTCTTTTGTATCATAGTAGGTGACATAAGTATGTATTTCATAATTTTAGATCAGAACCACAGTTCTAACATGGAGTCTGAGTGGCCACATTAAGTTTTTAAAGAGCTGTAGTTGGTGTGTGGCTGCTACATAAATAGGCCTGTTCTAAACCATTACACCAATGCAACCTGAACTATTGACGCATCACAGGTTGGGTGCATGCTTTATGGTGCTTCTCCAATTCTCCGAATTTAGACTATTCTCTATAAACCAAAGAGATGATTGTGCACAAAAATCCCAGCATATCAGATTTTGATATTTTTCTTACTATAAGGATAATGATTAATTAAATAACTGAAAGGTTTTTGTCAGTTTATCTATGCAGCAAGGATTCACAGCAAATGTCCTTTCAAGGTACTGCAGTAGACAAATTAGGTTCATGTGCAATTGTAGTTGCAGCTGTATATAATCAAACTCTGTTTAATCAAATTCATTCTGAAAAATCAGACCCCATAGTTGATTCAGATCAGTTTACATAAACTCAAATGTAATTCCAATTGTCACATGACAGGGTCAAATTCACTTGATCGCATAATATAATGTAAATATAATATAAATCTGAGGAAGCCCAGTTGATTGAGAAGGGACAGTAGTAGCTGCACTGAGGAATAGTCTCCATATCGCCTGGTCTGCTGCTACTTTTTTTATTTATTATTTTCATCTGCTAAAAGTTGAAAACTTTTAAATATATTGGGCCCAGAAAGGTTAATAGTATCACAAAACTGATTTAGGAGTTAAAAATGTACAAGCCTTAACTTTAGTCCCAAGACTGGTACAGCTGCATTCTTCATTTCAACAAACACATGTGCATAAGCATGAATGTTCAATGAGTGATTGCAAGAGAATCAAAGAGAAAACTAAAATATTTATTTTCAGTCAAATGTTATGGGTCCTGACTGCAAAGCATAAACAACAAACTAAATTGATTTACTGGAATGAAATGATTGAGATGGATTAATTGAGACACAATTACTCAAAAATGATGCTGTGTGCTAACTAGATTATCATGATATTTTCCAGTATACCAGTACAGACTTTGATTTTGGTGAGAAAAATTAACAGTGGAAACATGCACATACACTGCATGTGCATTGCCTTAACTTGAGAATATATCTGTGAACATGTGCATGGTTTGCCTGAAGTATATCATGATCACCTGACATCTTGACAGCTTCATTGCTGTCGAAGACAAGTAATGTAGACATACAGCCACGGATTTATTCACTGCAATCAGCAGTATTCTATCCTAGCGGTGTCTGCCTGGTGGATTAAAATGTTAGTATGCTCCCATTTTTTTCAAAACTGAATTCTGTTATTCATTAGAATAATGTTGCAGGCTGTACTATAACAGGAACAATAGCTACAGCTAATAGTGAGAGAAATATCCTATGTGCACAATGCCACATACTAGTTTGAATTTACTGAAGACAATTGAGCAATTAAAGAGATATATAGACAAAAACAAAACTGATAAAGACAAAATAATTTGCTCTTCAGCACACATTTGAGATCAACCAGTATGATGATAGTTCTTAAGAAACAGTCCATAAGGGTTTTGCGCAGACCAAAGTCGGTAACAAGTCATTAATCTTAGATAAATGCCATATCTGATGAAACAGAAGAGAAATGTCATGCTCTTACTAAAATGGCTGTGTAATCTTTAGACTTTAGATTTGATAATGAGTGACAGAGAAATTAATTGGCTCATATTCTTCTGCTGAGTTTATTGAGTTAGGAATATAATTGAGTTTTTACAATTGTATAAAATATTTATAATTTATACAATATATTTGTTTTAATCGGATTTACAATATTAACCAAGACAAAGCAATGCATAATTGCAAAGCAAAATTAATATTATACATTGTTCTTCTTTGTTGTGCAATTAAAAAATTAAAAAGTTTAGCTCGCATTTGTAGAAATCCTTCTGAGTCACTATGCTGTAGAACTATCTTATGCTGTAATTAGAAAAGTTATATGTTGTTAATATGTTAAGTTATACTTAAGTTTAGGCTTTCCATACTTCCTTAAACATGATGGAGTTATAGTAGGGTGTCTGAAATAAAAATAAGTGAATATAGCTTATTGTTGAAAATTATGTTTTTGCAAATAGACTATTGTAGATAGAGCCTGACCTGACTGTTATTATAAAAGTGGGTATGCCTCCAATAGCCATCTACTAAAAAAAAGAACAAAATTCTTATTTCGTTGAAAAAACCAGAGAATACAGAGATAAACATACTTAGTTACTTCCTATCCACTTGTGGAAGATCTACACAATCATACTGTATGCACAAAATGCTTCATAATTTGCTGCCTATTTTATACAATTTATTGATATGTCCTGAAATATCAAGCAAAATGTATCAACTCCATGATTTTACCTCAGCATTTAGAACATGTTGAAATTTGATAATAGGTTGGAGCGAAATGCAGGTGGAAAACATGTGAGGCTTGATAGTAGGCACAGACCAGGAAAATTAATCTTGGGAAGGTCCTGGCACATTGATTAGTTAACATAGATTGCAGGTGATATGGAACTTAGTTGCTGCAATGAACCATGATGTCTGCATTATTTCATTTAGTTCTGCCTAATGTACCAGGGCTGTGGCACCATCATGTTACCTGACATGGAAAATTAACTGAAAGCCCCCCCAGGGTCAGTCTGGGAAGCTATTCTGAAATGGAAGTTGCATTTCTTAAAATGTTACTTTTTTGTTTCTATTTTATTTTTAACTGCTACCAAGAAGCTCTTTGGTGATTTTGACTTGACTTTCCCTTCCTATCACAGCCCTGTTTTGAGGTTAAGCTAACATTTTGCTTAGACATTATATATTCATTCATTCACTTATTCACATGCTAATGAACTTCAGAAATTTCTGCCACACAGCAATAAATATTTTGTAGACAAATGAAACGACTCACTCTACAAAAATTTGCTATTAAAAACCAAGCCTCAAGATATTGCCAAGGGCAGACGAGGGTGAGGATAATAAGGGACTTTGCAGGAGGGATGAGGAATTAGGGAGGTATGGAAAAATAATTCAAGGCAGAGGGATAAGGGAGGTTAACACAGGGATGAGTGGTAAAGGATTAAGGAAATAGGGATTAAGGATGAAGGGTGAAAAGATAGTGATGATGGCTTAATAGAGAATTTATGTAAACTGATTGATGAGGTATGGGTGAAGAATAAATGATGTAAAGATCAGAGATAGGGATGGCAAAAGGGATGGAAGAGGTAGGGATGAGGGCTGGTATAGGTATGAATTAGGGAATGATAGATGAATAAGATATGGACAAGGGATAGAGGAGGTAGGGATCAGACATGAAGAGATAGGGCTGAACCAAAGAGGATGTGGGGAGGTAGGGATGTGGGGTGGATTAGGTTGTAATCAGGGATGATGGATGAAGAAGATAATTATCAGGGTGGAAGAGATAGGGATGATTTAAAATAAATATAGATGGTAGTGTTGATGAATAAGGAATTGAAGTGGCAAGGGTGAGGGATCAGGAGGTACGAATGAGGGAAAGGAAGAAAGAAGGTAGGAATTTGAGTTGAAGGATGTATGGATGAGGAAAAGAAGAGGTAAGCATCTGGGATAGTAGATGAAGAGGTAGAGCTGAAGAGCTATGGAGGATGTAAAAGGAATGAATGAATGAATGACATTGGGATCAAGGATGATGGTTTAAGATGATAGAGGCAGTGTTGAAGTGTTAAGGAATAAATAGACACAGATGAAGGATGAAGAAGGTAGGAATAGAAGATGAACAGTTGAGAATGAAAGAGGATGGGTTCTGAATGTGAATAACTGTGCTGAATAAACGTGTTGAACTACTTCATTGGTGTAGTTAAAGTCTAACTCTTCAATGCTATTAAACCAGCTACTAATAAAATAATACATGTTTTTCAATATACCTTTATATCACATAATGATTACAGTTACACCTATAAATATTCAACCCTCTTCGGCAAGGATTATTGGCGAAATTAATGATAATTCACTATTTAAACAACGAATTCCAACGAATTTAACAAATTGTTGCAACTACACAAATCTCAAAATTATTCAAACCCCTGAATATAAATTTTTATAAGAGCATGACTTATAAAGCCATTTTGGATTAGTTCTATCAGAAACAAATGACCAATCAAGGGGCTTTATTAGCTGCATTAGGTGTGGCTGGAATATAAATTATCTTAACTGTTGACAGTAACAGTCTGTTAGTGTCAAGGATAATGATTAACTAAAGTGACTATTGACAGTCATTGCATGTTAGAAATATGGCTAGGTCAAAAAGCTCAGTAAAGAGATCAGTAACTTCCACAAAATAGACAGCATAGGCTGACACCAGCTTCCTTAAGAGACAGTTGGTCAGTTTCCCCTGTAAGGCACGTTGTTTGTACTCCAACACAACTAGTGATCCAAAGGTACCAGAAAAGTGTTCTCCATCTAAATGTGCCAAACGGTTCTGGGATTCTGTTCTGTGGAGTGTTGGATACAAACTACAACCTTTCAGGCCTATGAAGGAAGGAGAATGAAGCATTGGTACCTACAGAGAAGTATGGTGGTGCTGCTTCTCTTCCCCTGGCACTGGAAATCTTCAACCAAGGAAAGCCAGAACCTGTTCAATCAAGTTTCAGGTTATTCTGAAAGAACATGTAATTGAAGTTTGGGGTCCATCAGACCTTAAACAGGACACTCTCAATCTCCAATAAGGCTTTGTTTCAGGAGTTGTAGAAGACATTAAAATGGCCACCATGGTTGCATGAATTGAACTTAAATGAAAATTTCTGGTGGGATTTGAAAAAGGCATCTGCAGCATGCAAACCCAAGAATATTAATGAAGTGGAGGCCTTTGCCCATGAAGAGTGGGCTAAGACTCCTCAGGAATATTACCAGATTTTTGTGTCAAGCTATGAATGTTTGTAGCATGTTAATACAGTAAGAGGTGCTCTTCTAAGTACTAAAGGTGCTTGTCATGAAGTGGTGATTAACTTTGAGAATGCAGTCATTAAAATGATTAATTAGTTTAATTTGGATGAACCACTTGCGGCTGGTTATGTATTTGCTTACAAACCTAATTTGCTGTGGGGACTGAATACTTTTATGTGCAACTGTATAGCAAAAATATACTATTGTAAGGTAGGTCCTAATCACAACTATGATAATCTTTGCAATAGAACACAGTTTCATCTTTAATGTAAATGATTCTCACAATGAGGCACATGAAGCAATTATGATCTTTCATTCAGCCTCCTCTGCTCTGATCAATACCAGGTTTGCATAGCCACAGGCCAGTGACTGCAGAAAGGTCATACTGAGAGGCAGAAAATGATGCATCTGTCTGTGGTATGTTTTACTTGTCTGAGCTAAAGCTATAATGTCAAAACAATGACACTTGATGTTTCTGAGAAATTACTTTGCCCTTTTGTGTAACATAAAGCATTTTCAACACCAGTTGCCATTTATTAGTAAAGAGTGATTGCTGTTACTGTCCTTCCCTGATCTTTATTATCATCAGTAAAAGTAATAATTTAGAGGAAGATAATGGCTTGACTTTGAAATTTGGTCTTGATTAAATCTAGTCCTTCTCAGTCTAATTCTTATTTCTATGTCAACATGATTGTATTCAAATGTAAATGCAATATTTAGGTACATAACTGTATTTTTAGGGAGTACTGCCAACAGCGGTCGTGGGAATGTCCGAAGTTTGAGAGGACTGTTTTATAACCTAACCCTGACATGTGTGCTGTGTTCCTTGATTGTCATGATACTGTTTGTTCATTGATATTATCTGAAACAACCTCCTACCCAGAACAAATGCCTTTTGATTTTTGAACAACTAAGATTAAATTGCACACAGCTGGACTGGTTACTAATGACTTCTGAAAAAAATAGTTGCAATGGATTTTAATTCAAGAATATTTAAGATTTTGGATGAGTTAAGGATATGCCACACTTAAGAGCAAAACGTATAAATTTTTTTGCACTCAACAATTATACGCTACTTTTTGTTTGTCTATGATATAAAATGCATTGAAGTTTGTTGTTGTTATGTAACACTGCAATTATGCAATTATGATTCTTTTTAAAATCTTATTTTTCTCAACCTCCCCATCCTTGATGTTCACTTTACAGTTTATCATCACCATAATAAAGTACTCTAAAAAGCTATCTTGCTTGGCTGTATGTAAAATGAGCTTTATATAGGCACTGCATATTATACAGCAACCATATATCAGGAAGACTGTCAGCAAGAGTATGCCCTAGAAATGCAAAAGCTAAAGCAGCTCACAATTGCATTTGATCCACTACACACTCCATGATCATCCCATCAACTTGGCCCAATGTTGCAAGAAAAAGAGAGAGAGAGAAATATTCTAAAGTGATTTTACTGACATGCAATATAGGATTTATGGAAAAGGCGACGATTTCCTCATCTTCATTGGATCTTTAAGGAGATGGTGAAGAAACTCAGTTCAATATTTCCAACTATCACTGAAAAGGGACAGAAACATAATCTTTCTTTCACAATATGGCCTTCAGATTTGTTACGCTTCTCAGTCATTTGGTGCCCACAAAAGTCAAACAGACTCAAACCATATTTTAGGGGTTTGCAAATTCCCCATGTTTTGGAAGTGAGGAGGAAAATGACACGGCACACGAGTGACGGCCAGCCATTTTCTGTTGATGAGATGTTTCATGCTTCTTTAAGCATAGATTGCAAAATAAGATTCACATTGTGTCCTCCAGTGCTGAGGGAAATGATTGCGGCCTTGCGGGCAAAGCTGTCTCAGACTACAGAATGAATATGCCAGTGAAGCATACCACATTAAGATGCTATGGACCAAGGCGTGCACTTCTGCTGCTGTTGATAATGCCCCTTGGTGTAGCCGACTCCCTGAGAAGGTCCCACAGTAACAGCACACCATGACAAGGAGTTAAAATCTTGAGACGTGATGAATTTACGCTTCCACATATTTGTCTTCGATATTCGATTATATTACATGCATATGAGTAGTTTCTGTGACACTTGCCCTGTCAGAGCCAAATACAGTGTTATAGAGATATTGATTTGGAGACTCTTGTATTGTTCTTTTGGAGGTTGGCTCAGGCAATTTGCTGTCTGAGTGGCTAACAGTGATTGATGTCAGCCCATCACAGGCTCCAATGAGACCTTTTGCATAGCACTAAAAACAAGTTGCAAATCTCAGGAAGGGAGAGCTTTTTCATTTATCACAGATACCTATTTAGCAGCTGTTGTTCGAAGAAGCCTCCTGCTGCTCCTTCACAACATCACATTTGCTAGAGATTATATTTTTGTCTGTTGATTTTAAGCATTTTAGCATTTGTTGCCAGGGAAACAATGTGTAAAGCATTCCCTCAGAAACATTGTGTTGTTATAAAACATGGATAAAACTTGGAATCTGAATTGTAAACAAAGATGCCAGTAGGAAACTCTGCACCTTTAAATTAACCTAGTTCTAGCCCAGCCCAGGAAAGACGAGTCACAGCTGGAGACCTGTGATGTCATGGAATCCCTGAACAACACTGTCTACTCCATTTTGTTCTCTTCCACGTGGCACTCCCGGAGGGCCGGACAGAAGAGGCAATGAATGTCCGACTTCCTGGCAAGCTGGACTAATTCTTCAAACTTGGTATCCGCCAATCAAAAGCAACCAAAGTTAAGTATGGTCTGCTGCCCGAATAAACCAGAGTTAATGCAAAAGGTTTAGTTAAGACAACCGTCACTGTCGTGAAACTTCTGCTAGAGTGCTCCTAGTGGAGACCCTGTCTCTAATCATGTCGAGTTAAGGTGTTTTCCCAACAGCCTGGAGAAGAAGGTGTACGAATTGCAGTTCTGCACTTGATGCAGTCACCCAGCATAAGCTTTCCCCTACAGCTGCTACTGAGGAGCTGCAACATTTCTTTGTTCATGCCCACTACGTGGCTGGACCAGACCAACTTTGCTACCCAAACCAGTGCCAATTGGTTCTCCCATCTCCCTTCTTCAGAACAGTTCACGTAAGAGGTAGTGTTTGGACAGAGAAAATTAGTTTAGGATAAAATAATCGAAATACTGTTTCTTCATGATGTTTTGCTTTGTTTGTGTTGTGAAAGCGAAGCTATTTCAAGTGCTAGCAAGCTATCTGCTCAGCTAAAGCAAACAGGCCTCTCAGCATGAGGCTAGTTATTTGCTCTGTGTTGTTTTTTAAAGTTAAGACAAACTATATTGGAATATATATATATATATATATATATATATATATATATATATATATATATATGGTTTTAAACACAGATTGGCCGTAACGTGCCGTCAGAGCTCATACGCATCTTAATTGTTGTATTAATGGTATTTCAACGGACATGTTTGACTTTAAAGAAGTGGTGAAAAACTATAGGCTTTCCTTTGCAACCGCTAATGGCTAATGCTAGCACCAGGCAGGTGACATATTTACATATAAATTGCCATCTTATCAGAATCAATAAACTCCTTAAATATTATTTTACTGAATAAGAATATTTAATTACAAAACATTGAAAATCAATTATCCAAAAGGATTTGTTTTATTCAGCAATTAATTCTTTAAAATATTATTTTATTAAAATAATGTTTTATAAAATAACAGAAGCATGATTTAAAATCTATCAAGAATAATAATAATAATAATAATTATAAGAAACCAAAAACACCCACAAATCATGACATCTTCATTTGTTCATAGTTCATTAGTTGTCTTTATTCCTTCATTTTGCTTGGTAGTTTTATTGAATTGTTCTTGCCTGGTAAAGAGTTTGTTGACTAAAATATGTTTAACTTGGAGTTAAATTGTTTTTGTTAATATATTCTTATATTTTAAGTAGTAGTTGTGAGTTCACTACATATGTGTGCAGTGTTTGCAGTTCAGTAATGTCAGCGCTCGAATCACTCTTTCATCTATTGTCCTAATACCACCTCCATATTGGGCTGGTATTCCCAGGACAATACATGACAGACCGAATGGTTATTTAATTAAATATTAAAAAATATAAGCATCCTGACTGCAGACCAATTGCCTAATTAAAGTGTTGTCATCTTTGTAAAAATTTATAATTTAATAGTAGTAATTTTGTTTTACAAAGCCACTAAAATACCTCCCAATTATATAGCTGGCTTAATTAATTTTTTATCAAAACTGAAAACATCCATCCATCCATCCATCCATCCATCCATGTCTCTGAGCTATTGCCATATTAGGTTATTTCTTTGCGTTTAGTTTCTCAGTTTTGCCCAGTGTTCTGTTTACTGTGTATTCCGGTTTATTCCCCTTAGGTTAGTATTTGTCTTCTCCCTGTGGTTAAGTGTTTTTGTGTTTTAGTTTAGCTTCCTCTGTGTTAATTAGTCTTCATCCCTCAGTCTCCCTGCTTACCTTCTGCCTCAGCTGCTCCACATTATTGCCTGATGAACACACTGGCATCTGACATCATTCTCCACACCTCCTTCAGTATGTGAGCTCTTTGGTTGTCATTGTTCTCTACTGGATCCACACATTAGAATACCTGTTGTCCTGTCTGTTATTTTGTTATTTACCTTTTCCATTTTAATTTTAAAACATCAGAATGCTCATCCCTGTTTGCCTCTGGTCCTTACCCTAACCCACACAACATGGCAGTATTTGCTCTTCATCTCTTCAGTGCATTTATTCTGTTTAAGTTAGGCAGCAGATTTCTGTACCAGTGAATGTAATTTTCCTCTCTGCATATCCTGAAGCAGGTCATTGCAGCAGGAAGGAGAAGTTAAAGGGCTGCAAAAAGGATGAGGCTTACTTCAGTGACAGTGACAATGTCCTGCCATCGGCGCAGTGGAACGCAGGCAAAGAGTGTGCTTGGAAGAGGAATGGCTGGAAGCTGTTGTTATACTGTTGTCTTGATATGTTTGGAACTCTACGTAGGTGTTCTCTGATCTGCTCACAGAGACACTGAGGGATGCAGGGGTGAGGAAGAGAGAGGGTGAAATATGTTAATGGGGTAGATAATAAGATGAAATAGGTGAGTGCTTTAAGGAAGTAAAGCACCAAGACTGTCAAATTACTCACACTATACATAATTGTAATGTTTGTTTTGTTATTTTTGTCTCTCTGTCTTGTCCACTGCTGTGCACTACTGCCTTTGTTGGCCAGGTCACCCTTGTGAATGAGATCTTGGCCTAAATGCGTTTTTCATCTGGGTAATTAAAGCTTTGACAAAAATTAAAAACTAAAAAAAGACAAAGAGCAAAAACATTTGCTTACTGAGTGGGCTTTTACACCACTGGAAAAACAGCAAAGTTTAGACAACCCCACTTCAGTTTTAGTTAAGCTGCTAGAAAATGCTAGAAAATATTAACATTTTACCACCAGCGTGTAGTTAGTGTCATTAGTTGTTAAAATGACTCACTTATCAGGGCATTGTGAAGAACTAGATGCTCAAGCTCTTTGCACTGATTCTATACCTGTATCCAGAAGGTCCCATTCAGAATACTGTGATGAAAGACAGTGACAAACAGGCTTAGAAGTGGGGATACAAGGAGACAAGAAAAGCAGAGGATCCTTGTTGCTGTAGTCTATGGTTAATCCTGCACTTTTCAACTTTGCCTCCCTATTTATTATTAAAGCACTCAGATGAATCTTTCATGCACCGGAAATTAAAGAACAGAGTGCAGGTGTATATGGATTAAATTAGTGATAAAGGAAAGCAGCTGAAAAGAATCAGCGAAAGACAGTGTTGAATGAAAGGAGAAATAGTCCTTATAAATGTATCCATACCATGGGAACGTTTGCACATTTTGTTATATTACAAACATCAACTTCATAATATTTTTGGAAATTTTACAAGGCAGGTCAACACAAAGTAGTGCACAGTGACTGCTGGTGATAATTTTTATTTTTATTGGGTGGGGCACACTAGAGGTCAGAGATGACAAGGCAATGCTAAACTCTACTTAAGCATAAATCCGCCCATTGTGACTTTCCAGCTGCTGGATTTTGATGCCACCTCGGTCTGGTCAAAGTTCCTTTCTCCACTTTTTTTTCCTCCTGTGAAAGCTTTGTGAATTTATTATTTTGTAAATAAATATCAGAATTTTCTTTTGCTGCCGCCATTGTCTCCTGTCCTGTCGTTGTTTGAATTTTTGGTTTGCGTATATGCATATCTGAGCAACATTCGTGCCCGCTAGTCTAAGCTGCCAGGGGTGTGACTTTCATTGACAATTATCATGAATTAATCAGACCGGATTGAGAATGACACAAAAACCACTTATAGGTGGAGAGAGCTGCGCCCAGAGGAGAATCTTCAAGTAACTAGTTAGAAACCAACAGTTATATGGAAGCCAAAAGCCAAAAGTTTAATTTGGCCAGTGCTCCTTGCCATTGAAACATACATATTAAGGCCCATACAGAAAAAAGAACCCCACATAAATCCAAAATGGAATGCTGAAAAATCATTGGTAGTGAACAGATGTGATAAATTCCTTTTATTTTGCAATTTATGTTTACTGTGTTTATACCTGGCCTGCGATGGGCTGGTGACCTGTCCAGGATGTACCACGCATAGACTGCTGGAGGCACCAGCTTCCCCGTGACCCACTATGGAAGAAGCGGTAGAAAATGACTGACTGACTGTGTCTATACTTATTTCCTGCAGTTTTGACGGTGACGGGGGCTTAGCACCTTTTACAAACAAGCCACCACTGGTAGCCCATTATTGTGAAGGGGAAAGATAATGATACATAGTTTCGACAAATAAGTACTGTGAATGGACCATTGTACTGTCAATGATCTCAAGAAGGCCATTTGATAGCCAAAATGTAAGTTCCATTAATCACAGTTTAGGTAGAATGCAAAACAAAAGACAGATTAGAGCTTTTAGAAGTTTAACCCAGTTGGGGAAATTCAGTGTTTACTACTGATCAAAGCTAGCGCTACAGAATGCTGTTTTCTGATTTTTGGAGTCATGCATCTCAGCTGTACACTCTTTTTCAGTCTCTGATATGTTCCCAAACAGATGTCAATAACACAGTAACATGCAGCACACAATGGCCTATTGTATTTTTATTTTGCAGTTTCACAAGTCAATAATAAAAAAATTGGGGGGCATATAAGTTGAAAAAAGTGTGATCATTTGTGAGTTAACATCACTGTGAATAGCTCAGATCATGGTCAGTGGACAAAATGTACTTCACCTTCAGTAAAGGATGCATTTCCTGTAATCAAATCATTTCCATGGTTTTGCATAAAATATCTAAATAACACCATGCATCTTAGTGTGACTCATGAAGTGCACTTGAAGTTTGTATAAAAATAGCAATAAAAGTTGGATGTTTCACTTTTGTCCCACTTTTTTATGCTTTAGAAAACCATTGGCAGTTTCATTCCAGTCTTTTAAAAAATCTTTCTTTAATATTAACACTTTTTATAACTCTGTACATAAACAATATTCTATAGTTTCCTTTACTGTGTCAAATAGCAACTAGTTTGGTAAAATCTGAATGTGATTCAGTTGTTTATGAACCAGTTACTAACTATGCGGCATTCTTTCAACTTTACAGACATCACACCTTGCATAAGCCAGACGGGATGGTTCCAGCAGTGACAATGTGTCTGAAACAGGCATCTCCAAGCAAACACTGGGCATGATTCAAAGTTCAGATGGGGTAACAGCATTAGAAAAAAGAAATAAAGTTGAGGCCAAGAGAAAGTTAGCATGTACAGTATGTGTTGAAAAAAGGGAATAGGATGGAGAGAGAGAGAGAGAAGGGAAAAGCAAAAAGTTATAGATGAAAGGAGGCACCCTGCTGCTTTGGCCTGGATCACACTCCTGGATCATCTCAAATAACTACTGTAATTTAAAATCTTTTTCTTGTACAGTGCTTGCATCACGCAGTCTGCAGCAATATTCTTCTTGTAAAACTTGTCCTTACCTACTTAGGTAACAATTTAATTCACTATCCTTTTAATTAACAAGAACACCCACTTCTGAAAAACTCTTTTAAAAACTTTACAGATACATTTTTTGTCAGCTTTTTCATGCAAAATTATTTTAAAACCACTTCAGCCCTTCTCAAAACTATCAAAAATACTAAAGAAATTACCATCTTAATTAGCATTTTGAAAACTGCATGTAAAGTTCATTTTTTTTAAAATAACATAAAAGAATTACATGATGTATTTTGGTTTTTACTCAACAGTAGATATGTAGAATATTAACTAAAATAATGACATTGATACATTCTTGTTGTATGCGTAGCATGCTATTTTAAATGTTCTGATCTTCCTAAGGCATAAAGGGAAAGCTGCTATGAAAACATTACAGATTAATATTTTTTTTTAGCTTTCTTTTCTGCATAAATATCATAAACAGCTTGAGCCCTGCTTAAACATACCACACATTAAAACATGTTCAGGAATTTACATCCATTTGTCTTTTTGTCTATACACTCTTATCCTCGCAGGGTCATAAGGGGTAGTGCTTATCTTGAAGGGTTTTTAGACTAAAGACTCGGTACACCCTGTACAGGTTGCCACAACATTTCAGGGCAACACCGAGACACCCAAGACAAATAAGCCAGCATGCACATGCTAACTCCTAAGGACAATTTGGAAAAACCAATCAGACTTATCTATAAATTCCATGCAGAAAGACCCCAGGCGGGGACTTGAACCCATGACCTTTTTGGTAACATTTCCACTATGCAGCCCTTTTCAGAATTTCTACCCTTTAAATTAAAGTTTACTCTCTTTTCAAAACTGACAAACATTCAAAAATGTTAGATTTTAAGCCACTTAAATTCTAGTTTAATTAAATGATGTTACTGTTGTTATTTATTTAAAAAAAAAAAAAGTCAGATGTCTGGGGGACATTTTCTGTTTTAAATTATTCATGGATATATGAAAGAGTAGAAAAAAGAATGACTAAGATATACTACCCTCCTATGTCACTTATGACCAAAATTGCTTCTTTCAAGAGCTGCTATAAAATTGTATAGTCTAAAATTTCTGCTTTTTTAGATTAGATGTTTTTATCTACTTTAGTTTAAATCAAATATTAAAACAAAAAACAAACAAATTTGATGGCTTCATTAACTGGTTATAGATAATTGATACGCTAATCAATTTTCTATTGATTACTCTGCTACACCTAATAAATTGCCAGGCAGAAATATGATTTCAACCAAACCCAGTGACTGATTAGTTACCATGGAATGCTATTGTTTTGAAAACAATTGTTTGTTATCCATTTACAATTGCTTATGTAGGTTTGTGTATTTAAAATCTTATATAAACTGTATTTTGGCTTGTTTTGCATCTTTTTTATTATGTTTCTTTAATTCCACAAAATTGGAACAAAACTATAACTTTAACTGAGACATTTAGTTATAGTTATATACACTCAGCATGCAGCATATATTAAAAGGAAACCTGTTAGCATCAACCTAAGATGAAAAACCTATTTCTGTATGTATGACTTTCCACTGAAAAAAGTGCTTTAGGACTGACAAAGTATGCTTTATCAGCTGACTTGTGTTAACAACCCCTGTGGCCCATAAATGCATATTGTTTTAGAGGCCTTCCCTGTGAGAACTCATACATCTTGGTCTGCTGCATAGTGGGAGTATAGCAAGTGTTTGGAGATCAGGCTGGAGGAATTGTCTTAGGAACTACAGGCAAGAATGTTAAAGTATATTATTTATCTGTAGACATGCAGTCATTTTTGATGTTTCCTTTTTGTTCTGGTGTCAGTTTTTCTAAATACAAAAAACACTTAGAAGGGAAACAGGTTTGGTGTTTATGACTTATATGTGAAACTCTGGATGGGTCACAGCTCATTCGAACCTTTTTTGAACCCCCCCATCAAACTTTTGAGTCCTCCACCTCTCAACAATGAGATATGCAATACTTTTTCATAACTATCTGTGCTCTCTCTCTGTTCCATTAATACAGGTAAAGTTAATCTATAGTAATTGAATGCTGTTAATACTTTGAACCCAAATGCCCGAGGAAAAAAATATATGTTTTTTAATCCACACTGGTTAAAGATTAAAGCTATTGTTAAACATTACCAGACTCATAATCAATCTAAACAAACCCTGATTAAGCATAGAGCCATAAAGCTGTTTGTGGCATTTGGTTGGATTATAATTGATTTGGGCATGTGGTATATTTGTGAGATAGGGCAAACAGAAAGAAATCAAAGCAGCCAGACTCTGAGATGGAGCATCTGGCAGTCTGACATTTAGTTGGCTCACTGTCTAACCACCTGTAAAGGTCTGTTTGTTTACATGCCTGTTTTCACTTTGGTTTGCCTGCACAAAGCTGCATATTTTCTTTTGTATTTATCTCAAGAAGCCTCAGTTTTTGTAAACCTAATCTTGTTTTCTTAGAATAGTCACATGATACTACTGATACTCTTTGTAGATTAAGATTAAGAAAAATCTCCTCCAGCTATTAACATCTGAAATGCAAGAGAAAAGGCTGTAAGCACGTGTTCCCTTCATTGTGGCAAGCAGAAATTTGGAAGCAGTTCAGTGCTGACTGTTTATATGTTATGCCCTCTATAACAATAACACTATGTATATATTTGGGTGACAGACGACAAACATCCTTTGGCTTCACCTTCCTCCAAAACAAACAAAAGCATAAAACCGACCAGGAAATAAGGCAAATTAGTGAAATTAGGCAAAATTGGGTATAAATGACAATTTTCCAGACTTGCAGGTTATTTTGTTGATGCTGTTGTTGCTAAACAGGTTTTTGAAAATAAATTACATGGCAATTTATTGTGTCTTTGAAGATGACAACTTTACTGTTGTTTAATCATGCATTTGAATTATGGGTGGAGTGCAGAAAGGAACTTCCCCCCCCCTGCCTTGTCATTGAGAGATGGACCTGGAACCCCCTGATTTTGACCGAAGTCCGTGACAAACACATTTTCCCAAATACGTTTTCATTTTTCTTAACCATGGCAATAAACAAG
This sequence comes from Girardinichthys multiradiatus, assembly GCF_021462225.1. Lineage (NCBI taxonomy): Eukaryota > Metazoa > Chordata > Actinopteri > Cyprinodontiformes > Goodeidae > Girardinichthys > Girardinichthys multiradiatus. The sequence continues at coordinate 15,766,919 of NC_061804.1, read as the reverse complement.
ACAAAGACTTCATGAGTCAGTTTTGCGTTTTATTGAGCCCCAGAAAACATGAAATCCCGCCAAAATAGGAAGCATTTCTGGGTGTCTAATTTTTGGCAACAATATTTAAAATGTAAAAAACTGCATTTTTGTTACATAATTGTCTCTGAAGATATTGCTTTTGTGGAATGTTTTTACTAAATCTTGATACTACAATATAAGATTTATGTTATCTAGCCGCAGTTCAGTGAACGATTTTTAAGATTTAAGGCAAAGCCACAGTTGCTCTGCCCCCTTCTGAGTTATCTCATTAGCTATCCCTTGTTTAGACTGTTTGTTTTTACTTGTCATTTCGGTGTTATTCACTCCTCATTTTGTCTAATAATTCTTTTTTTTTTAAATACTTTTTTTAAAATGTCTTGAATCATAGTGATCCTGGGTAGAAAGTGGAATAGAAAATTACCACTACTCTCCTAACAGGCAAAAATGTTGGAGCAGTCTACTGACGTGTCCACACCATTAGCATGGGCGTTCTGACAACCAACAAGCCAGATTATTAGCTTTTCTCTGGATAACAATTCCCATTAAAAATCTCAGTCTATCATTTGGAGCCAGATGATTAGGGATAAAATAAGTAAGGATTTGATTTCTAAAAAAGCTAAAAAAACAAAAAAAAAACAACACATTTGCCATGACAAATAGACTTCTGAAATGGATGTGGCCATTCTTTTGTGGGATTTATCTTCATGACTCCATTGCCCAGTGGCAAGCTGGGAAGTCTGTGATCCATCAATGGTAAAAAGAAATTGGAAAGAGGGAGACTTGAGAAGATAACCTCTCTGGTCTCATGTAATTACTGCTGGTTTTAGGCTGGTCCCAAAGCCCTTTCATTGATCTTTGATAGTTAAAGTGCGCATGTGTCTCTTTCCAGCCCTGTGACTTACTATTACTCAGATATTGCTCATATTGTCCTGAGGTTCTACCATCTCACAAACCTCCTGTTTGTGCCACCATTCTCTGCTGTCTTGCTCTACACTTCCTTGATCTTATACACTTTTTTTAAACCTTATTACATCTTATAGTAGCTATTGTTTGATTTGTTGTTTTTCATTTTTATTGGCTCAGGGAAGGTTATAGGTTAGGGAAGGTTTTGTAAAGTAGAAAATGTTTTCTAAAGAAGAAATTTCAGTCTTCATAAATTAACTCCTTCACAAATCACCTAGTAAAAATGGTCCATGTGTGTAATTTAACCTCAGAATGAATACAATTGTGAAGGCCTCAGAGGTTTGTTGAGAGCTATGAACAAACAGGATCACAAAGACGAATGAGCACAGCCAACTGGTCAAGGATAAAGTTGTGTAGAAAATTAAAGCAGGGTTAGGTTATACAGGAATACTTGAATTTCTTCACCATGGGGAAGCTTGTCTGAGTTGATTAGAAGATGGATGGAGTTAGATGCCAAGCACTACTGGGAGAAAACCTCTTAAAGGCAAGACTTGTGATTAGGACAAAGTCTCATCTTGCAGCTGGACAGTGACCCTAAACAAATAGCTAGAAAGAAGTGGTTTAGGTTGAAACAAATGTATTTCTTAAAAAGTCCAATTAAAGGTACAAGCCTAAATCTAAAAAAAGAATGTGGCAAAATTAGAAAATTTGTGTACACAGACCTCTTATTGCATTTACAGACTCATTTTTGGAGGATGTCTCTAGAGTCTAGAGACTAAAATGTTAGCCCATTCTTGCTAAATTCTTAAAAATGTACTTGGGGTCATTTAGAATGGATGGACACTTGCACAAAGCAATGACTCAGGAGAGCTGCATTCATGCTAGTCATTATTTTTGGTAAAACATTTAAAAACCGTGTAATATTTCCCTAAAATAAATCCCAATAAAACAAATTTTAAATTGTGATTAAACCATAATAATTTGTGAAGAAGTTCAGTTGGTGTGAATAGTTTTGCAAAGCACTGAACATAAAACCAAATACAAATTATGAAATGTTATGTAAAATGTGATTTGAAAGAGAACTATGCTTTCATGGTCAAAGTCTAAATTGCTACAGGTGCTGCAGCAAAGCCAAATGATTTTTATGTGTATTTCTTAGAAACAGTTTTAACTATGACAAAACAGCAATATTTCAAATCCTGTAAATTACATTGAAATTAAAATCTGCATCATTATTTGTCACATTTAGGTTACAAAAATGTAGTTAAAAACAATTGTTTCTAGTGACTCATTTGTATGCCAACCTCTTTAGTGTTTTCTTTCAGAGTTAAACAACCTGAGTTAATTAAACTGTGTTTAGACCCTAGGCTATATAAGACACTTTTGACAAAGTGTTGCACAACAACAGTCTGGTTTTAGCTTCAAAGGTCACTGGGGGTGAACCATATCTAAATGATATAACTTATGTGAATTTCAAACAATGCATTCTGGAGAGGTTCTGACTGGAAGGTGAGTCTATATATGTAATCTTCCTTCAAATTAATTATACAACTATTTTATTTTGGATAACTGTAAAATTACAATTGCTCATAATGTATGGGCTGAGCTGAGAGGAAGCTCCACACTGAGAATTTTTTCTTCTGGTTATCTTTCCATTCTCCTCCTTCATCTCTTTATTCTCCCGTATATCCTTCTCTTTCTTGCCATATTTCCCAACAAATCTTGCTACTCTACATCTATTTCTCTACTTTCATAGAAATACTTGGATGCTTCTTTTTTTTCTGTCTTGTCTTTCAGACACTCTTCCCACATAGTTCTGCTTCTGGCTCTCACCTAAATGCCCATACCCACTCTCCAAATCTTTCACTCTTGGTATTGCTCCTACTGGGTTGCTGTAATGTTTTATTACTTTAGCAGCAGGAGTATGAGTATCTGATATTGACCCCTCTCCACCTTCCAGTAAGCCTCAGTTATTAGAGCGAGGGTGCAGAGAAATATAGCGCAGAACAGGTTGATTGACCTGGATCGCAGTGCAACAGCAGGGGGCACTCTTAAGCCTCAAGCTTCCCTTTGTTGCTGTCAGTACCAGCTTAGGTTTGAATGAAATGGGAACAACAGTGATGCACTTTTGTCATGGTTGTTTAGTGTTCTTTTCTTGTTTGTGAATGCATGAGTGTGATCCCATGCGTGGAAAGTGTGTCCTTTGCTGTACACTGGCAAAGGGCAGAAGCATTGCAGTGAAAAGCTGTCAATCTCATTAATATGGATGGGCTATTGCATATGTGTATGTTCACATGTGTGGTTGCTTACATGATCCTTTTGCTTTTAGGAACAGACCTTTGCCTCACAGAAATGAAAGGACCGGTCAAGAACTGAGACAGAAATATTTGTATAATCTGTTATGAGATGATGATGAGTTTAAAGTTTATATAAGAATTTGTTTTTGTTGTAATAAATAAACTACTTGAAAGTTTTAAGACATATATGTGCACATACATAGGTGGTCTAAGAGAATTTTCATAAAAGAAGCTTAAGTTAAATATTCATTTGAGAGTGTAAAGGAAGTATAGATTTGTGCTCCTGCACCAACTTTATGCATTTCAACAGGGATAAGGAAATTTTAGAACACATCTGATTACTCAACCCCTTATTAAAGCTCAAAGTTATTTGTATGTCAATATTTCGGGACACAAACTTTTACCTTCATTCTACATTTTTTATTAGATGGTTTCAGGCCAAGTTCATCTTCTTGATTAAAACTGTAGACACCAGACCTATCCTGCTGCTACCTTTACCTGGGAATAAGTCAAAGCCATTCTTGGACCTAACTCCGATGAACAATATGCAAAAACATACACTTATCAAACACCTTTTTAGGCACACTTTTTTGATTGCTTGATAACACATATGCCATATCAACCAGTAGCATGGCAGCTCCTCAGCGAGTTTAGGTATCTAGACATGGTAAAGACAGCTTTCTGAAGTTTAAACAGTGCAGCAGAATAGAACAGATAGGGGATTTAGGTAACTTTGATCATGGCATTATTTTTTGTACCAGTCGGGGTTCCAGAGGTACCAGAAAGTTTTAGAAGCTGTTGCTCTTCTGGGATTTTCATGCACAACCTTCTTTTGGGTTTGGAGAGAAAGGTCCAAAAAAAGTGAAAAGAAAACCAGTGAGTTGCAGTTGTGTGGAAGGAAGGAAGAAAGGAACACCCTTTTTTCATCCAAGGTATACACAACACAATCTCTGAACACAAAACACATAAAATATGGAAGAAGATGGGCTACAGCACCAGAAGACCACACTGTGTGCCATTACTGACAGCTAAGAACAGGAAACTGAGGCAGCAATTGCCACAGGCTTAGCAAAACGGGACTGTAACAGACTGGAAAAATATTGGTTCAACTTTCAGCAGCAATGTTGAGATGATAGATCAGAATTTCGAGTAAACAACATGAAACCATACATACATCTTTCCTTGTAGTAACAGTTCAGGATTGTGGGAGTGGTGTAATCGTGTGGGGGATATTATCTGTGCACAGTTTGAGTCCCTTTGTACCAATACAGCATTATTTAAAGGAAGGGGTGGCTGAAGTTAAAACTTTAGGGGAGGGTGCACTTGAAGTTGATGAATACAACATTAAAACTTAAACATAAATATTGCTCTCCTGTCCTTCAGGCCAGCAAATGTTTCAAGGACTTTCTGATTGAAATCTATCATTTTATAAGCAAGTTTTTTTCCATGGAGAGCATGGTCGGTGTACACAGACTCTCCTGGGTCATTGTGTTTCTCAGAAAGATTTTTATGCTTTTCAAGGTTGAGAAACACCTCTCGGCTTCTGCTGTGGTCATGGGTGTGGTGATGATGATCTTTAGAGGAGTGACAGTTTCTCATTAAACCTCTTCTGGATTGCTCTCCATGAACAACTGGAAAAGGTCAACAGCACCACAACAGGCTCTCTTCTTTGCTGTAGATGACATAACAGTTTGTCTTGAGCTTGCTTCCATTCAGCAATAGGTAGGCCTTCAAGGTGCTGTGCAGTGCATCTTCAGGAAATGTCCTGTGATGTTCCTCAAACCAAGGTTGCACAGACAAGATGGTCTGTGAAGGAAAAGGTGTGTCCTGGTGTGTCTGTCTATCAGTGCTGTGGATCGCAGGTCTTCTAGCGTTCTTGACACAATTACAAATGTACACTTTCAGGTGACAAACTCACAGTCATATATACTCACTCAACATAAAGACACGTATTTCTACACATATGCTCTCCCACCCACCCCCACACCAAAATACACAATTACTCTAAATGTTTGCATCCTGCCTACTTTGATGCTGGAATTAATAAAGTTAATCATGCGATTAGGATACTGTCCTGAGAATAACCAGTACATTTTGCAACATTTTAATTTTTATTTATCTGAGTACTTTTTAGATTAGTAAAAGTTAAACATTTTGTTAACTCTTTCATGCACTACTGAAGGCTGACAATTGAGAAGTCAAGCAGGTTAATACAGCTGTACAAGGAACGTTAAACTTATGGTAAAAAGCTTTAGTGAGAAGCTGTCTAAAATAAACACAATTTTTTTATTTCCAAGTCTCCGGAGGTCTGTGTTGGGTTGTCTAATGCAATAACTTTCACAAAGAAAAATGACTTATCATTTAATGAGCCACATTTTGTTAAAATGTAAGGTCTCACCTACCTTATGTAACCTTTATAAAGCCTTAGGTAGCTGTCAAACTGTGCTCATCTTTGCCCCAGAACCGCTCACCAGACAGCATGTTTAAATGCCAGGCGCTGCTGTGGGCTTATATACGTATGCATGTGTGAGCACATGCACTCTGGCCCCTATGTTGCCTAGGTAGGGAAGAAAAATGCATTATTGATGGTGTTTGAGGTATGCAAAGCAAGTCAAGGAACAGCTTTGATCTCTCACAGACACCGTGTCGCCAGCAATCTTCCTCAGATTTAACTGTGTGCACACAACGCCGGCAGGCAAGAAACAGAAATTTCTACTTGATCACCTCTCCTTTTATATTGTAATTTCTTTTATTTGTCTCTTTTCATTTAAGAGGTGCAGCCCATGGGGCAGTTGTTTTGGTATTTGTCTTGCTCTTGCTAGGAGAACAAAAAGACTATTATAACCCTACTTTAAGTAAAAAAAAAACTATTGAAAATTGAACAGGGGAATTTGCCGCCAATTGAATATATACAACTAAGGTGCTCCTATCTACTGTATTGAATTTGCAAGGATTGATGAAGCATGTGTTGCTGTAATTTCAAATCATGACCATGTGAGTTCTGCAAATAGGGCTCATTTTCCTACAAATTTGAAGTGACTTGCCTGTGCTGCTGTTCATACAATACCTTAACAACTTAAACATAAGGTAGTGCCACAGTAATTGCTGTGCAAAGTTTATATTGCTCAGTTGAAAGAAAATGAATGTCCCTAAAGGCAAAGCAAAGAACAAAAAAAATTAAAGACAAATAGACTCAAAACCTCAGGCTTTAATGTTTTTTATTTATGTTAAAGGACTAAAATTGTTGACGTTTGGGCTTGATTGGGTTCAGAAAGGTCAAAATATATTTGCTTTTCAGTCTACAACCTCATGGAGTTTATAGAGAACAATCAGTAGTTACAGTTATGTATACAGCTGCAAAGAAGGATCAGTAAAATAGTTATCTAGCAGCACCTTAGTGTGAAAGTGTACACACATCTTTGTTTTTCAGTCACAGTCCCTATGGCAGTGAAGATATCTAGCTTACCTTTTGTGACAGTCACTTTTAAGTCTCCTTTTGAAACTGGGTGGTTCAATTTACCACTGTTGTCGTCTTTCAGCCTATTTCTAACACGCACACCCCACTCCTACACATACACACAGACTGGCTCACATGTGCTTCTCTGATAGGCTGCTGGAAAAGCCATTGACCTTCCATTTGCAATCTCACAGGTCAATCAGTAGGCCATTCTTTCATGTAATGTTTACATCTCTGTGGGCTATTTGGTCAAAATGGTGAGATTGCCTTTGGTCAACAACCAGTGTCTAACAGTTATTTTTTCTGGTGTGGCACAAAGGGGGGAGGCCATCAAAGCAGCACATTGTTATGGCCAATTTTTTACTTACTGAAACTAGTGAGGCAGTGAGGTTACATATAGTGACGGACATATTAAAGGTGTTTTTTTTTTCTTACCCATCAACAATGTAAACAATATGGAATGAGAGGTGCTTTAAATTGTCAGCTACAAAAAAGCTACATAAAAATCGACAAAATCAATGCTTCAGAAAATGGCTTGTGGTGTTTCACAAGGCTCAATATTAGGACCGAAGTTATTTCTAACTTATTTTACTTTTATTTTTTTTAAGGATCCATGAAAATGGATTCTTAAAAAAGTTGAAAAATTTATCTACTGCAAAAATTGGTTTGAAATGTCAATTAAACTAAATTTGTGGTGTAAAGTGGTGAGAGCAGTTTTTGATGTAGCAGTAAAGTTAAGAGGTTCATTCTTTTGAGTAACATCATAGGAAATTTTAAGAAGTCAGCCAAGATATCAAGGAGAGAATTGTGGAGCTCCACAAGTCGTGTTCATCCTTGGGTAAAGGTTCTAGAGGAATGAAAGTCCCACATCCATCTGCTCAAACAAAAACAGTACTGGCATGTCCAACCATCATACTGCGAAGGAGACAGTCCCTGTGTTCCAGAGATAAATGTGCTTTGGTTTGAAATGTCCACATTAACCCCAGAACGAAATCAGAAGACCTTGTGAAGGTACTAGCTAAAGCTGCTAAGAGAACGTCATCAACATCAACAAGCCCTGTGTCGACATGGGCTAAAAGGCCACCCAGAGAGCTTGAAGCCTTACTCAAAAAGCAAAACAAAGTGCCACATTACATTTTGCAAGTTCACCCAGGGACTAATACTGTCAGGTTTAAACAACCTACAATACTGTCGATAAGCTCCTTGCTTGTCTTCATCTTCTTGTAGACCACTATGTATTTTAAACACTTTTGTCAGTCTAATCCTATATTCTTCAAAAGGTTCTTCCTCTTTTTGTTTCACTCTGGCTATTTCTGCGTAGTCAGTTCTGCGTCTGTACCTAACTGTAAGCCTATTGATTAATCCCCTCACTCTGTTTGTTCTGCTGTTAAAAAGAGTAAAATATTTTCTAAGGTTACTCATAGAAAAAGAAAACGTGTCATGCCATGAACCTCCGTGACACGCTGTATCAACAGCCTTAAGCGTCTCAAAACAATAAAAAATAAAACACAAATAAAACATACATGAGGTACAGCCATGGTGGGGATGGATTTATTCACCAAAGGGACTCATTTTAGCCCATCCAATCCTGTCAAACCTCATCAGATCTTTGGTACAAAACAAAAACTTTCCACCTACTCTTTTACTCACTTTCTTTTGTCCTGCTGTTCTACTTTGCAAGTCCATCAAAAATTACTTCTTAGCCCTCTGACCTTTTCTGCTTTCCACAAAAACGCCCATTCTTATCTCCTGCATCACATCTCTCTCTTTTTAGTTACTTTTAACCAATAATCTACATCCTCATAACCTTCTTTGTCCATTTTTCTTAAATCACGTGTACTTTTAATGTACTTTTAATTATTGCATCCTATAGATTAACTAATTTTTTTGAGTTTTTGAGATGTGGTTATTAATTTATCTAAATATTTTAATTTTAATATTTTAATTTGATCCTGTGCTTCTATAAATTTCCAATCTTTGCATTGTTATTCATTTTAGTGTATTTTACTCACCCCTTTTCACATTTCTTTTATTTAAATTTGGTCCAGCATATAAATACCTAGGGTATTCTAAATGCTGGATTATTCTGCTCAGTAGGGTGACAGAAAAATCTCCTTTTGTGGTCATAAATGCTCAAAAATTCAATCAAATTGTTGTAAGAAGCTTTTGAATGAGTACCCACAGTGGTTGACCAAAGTCATACAGTCTGAATGGAAATTGTAGCTGATATTAATGAAATATAAACTCCTGAATCTATAGAAGAACAATCTCTAAATTAATATTTAGGCATTTTCACAAACAAATAATCTTGATAAACTTAACTGACCCACAACATAAAAATGCAATCTGATGTCCTGTCCAACAGTTAGAAAAAAAAAGGTAATATGCCTTGTCTGGCCATATAAGCTTGTGTGAGAACAAGGGGGGAGGAGCTCCTTCCCTACCTCAAATACTACCTCAATTAAACATCACTGCCAAAAGTAAAAAAGGCTTACATTCTAAGAGGAAACCGCAGATTTCATCAACTAATTGCTATGAATCAGAAAAAGGCGGACCCAAGATTCAGCCAGACAGTACTGAAAGTTTAAAAGGTTTATTCAGCCACAGGAAAACGTCACACAGGTAACACTCCTCACAGCTTCCAGGAATCACTGAGGCATAAAGAGGGATTAGTGACTTGTAGTCTCTCCAGATTTTGCAGGGATCAGAAAAGCCACTAACCTGCTTTTGTCTTGAGTGGAACTTGAAACCCAGAGGGGAAACCTCAGTGGGCGGCAGGTGGTGATCTCCACAGCACAGGTAAGAAGTGACTAGGCTGGCTCAATAATCCAAGGACATAAACAAGGTCAACGATCGGAACAAGAGGCGTCAGGCAAGGGGCAGGCAGAGGCATAAATCCAAAAGGCAAGGCAAGGTCAAGAACAATGATCAGACAGGAAGGAACGCTGGATATCTACTCACACGAATGGCTTTCAAAAATCTGGCACCATCTGCTTCTTCTTCTGTTATTTTTTGGCAGTTGGCAAATAACTTGAAGATGTGCATTACCGCCACCGACTGGTATGGAGTGTGGTTCTTCATGGTTTTAAATCTTATTTACTATTACAACAATCAAATTCTATTTATTAATTTAGTGCTTTTGAAAAATCTAATTATAATTTGAATATGTTTGCTACCTAAACTTCTTTGCAAAGTATCTCTCAATATAACATTTTCTTTAATACCTACAAATTCTCTCCTTAAAATTGTTCTTTCTTGTTCATATTTCTGACACTTCAATATTACATGTTCTATTGTTTCCTCCTCTCCACAATGATCACATTTTCCTGTATTATGTTTCTTTATCTTGAACAATGTAGAATTAAGTCCTGTATGTCCTATTCTTAATCTTGTAATTAATCTTTCCTCTTTTCTACTCCTTCTTCCTGTTCTTACTTCTCCTACTATCTTGTTGATTCTGTAAAACCATCTTCCTTTCTTTTCTTCATCCCACCTTTTTTGCCACTCTTTCCTGATTCTCTGTTTAATTATATTTCTTGCCTCTGACCTACTAATATTTATTATAAAGCTAATGTTGTTTTGTGTTGCCTTCTTTGCTATCCTGTCTGCCTTCTCATTCCCTCCTACTCCTACATGTGCTGGTACCCATAAAAACACTAATATTAATCCCATTCTTTGTATTCTAAATAAAGTATGTTTTATTTCCAACAAAATGTCTGGTCTACCCTCTGAATGATTATGTTTTAAACTTAATAATGCTGAACTTGAGTCTGAACAAATGATTGTTTTTAATGGTTTTATATCCTCCACCCACTGCACTGCTAACAATATGGCTAATAGGCACCATCTGCTTGTCAGAGTTAGTATATATCAGGGAAGACACAGGTGCTTGGCATTCCACAGATTGCACTACACTGCAGCAACCACCAGGTGCATCTAATCTGCTGATTGCAGCCAGGGAGACAGGGTAGAGCAGACGTGCCAGAATCATAACACTAATAATGCCGCTCTGGAAGAGTGCACGCCAAACTTTGTTTAAAGTTTTGCTTTAAACAAACAAACAAACAAACAGTAGACCAACAGCCATCTGTTGTTGGTCTACTGTTTGTTTGTTTGTTTGTTTGAGACCACAATTCAATATTTATATAAAAGATATACAAAAAACGTTTGCTTTCAGAAAGTTTTTAAAAATAACTTGTGGGTTATAAAATAGACTAAAAACAGATGCAGAATATGA